>NC_057813.1:551781242-551806221 GCF_018294505.1 Triticum aestivum | reverse complement strand
TACGACGGCTCGTTACTGCCGCACTACGACCGGGGTTACTCTCCGTCTGCATACTGCCTTCTAATTTGGTGGATGGAATTTGGGCCCGCGTGCTGCATGGCCCACATTTCGGTGAACAAAAGTATAACGACATTCAGTAGAGGGAGACGTTTCAATGATCTAGGAGGAGCCAGAAGCGGTAGAGTGTTTCCACTGTACTAGTAGTAATTGTTTTTCTGGGTAGCTGTAGAGTGTCTCCACTGTACTAGAAGTAATTGTTTCACTGGTCCCAAGACAAAACAGCCCATCCGCACTAGGTAAATAGTAAAATCAATTCAAAAGCCCTATATTTACTGAATGAGAGGCGCTACCCACACCCAGCACACCGCCCCTCAAAAAACCTGGGTGCTCTTCTTCCTCCTTGCTCGCACCCACCTCACGTCAGCTCGCTCCACTCGTACCCCCAAATTCCTCACCTCACTCCTACAGAAAACCCTAGCTCCCCTTCTTCCTCACTACTACAGAAAAAACCCTCAGCTCCCCTTCTTCTTCACTCGAACTACAACTAGGCTCGTCATTCGTTACTCTGCTCAAATCTGTGAGCGCGACACGACGCCCTCGAGGAAAATGGAGTCGGCTGACCCCAACGCCAAGAAGATAAGGCTCCCGCCAGCGGCGACGCCTGTTGTAGATCCTACACCCGGCAGCGCAGGGAGAAGCGGCGACTCTGCCCCCACCGGATCCCAAGAACCCATAGAATCTCTGGTGGACCGCATCAGCGATCTACCGGACACCGTCCTTGTGGAGACCATCTCGCTTCTCCCCACAAGGATTGCTGCCGCACCCAAGTCCTCTCAATTCGGTGGCGCCCTCTATGGCGCGCCGCGCCCCTTAATCTCGACTATCGTCAGCTATCTCTCTTCAATGATTTTGAAATCCCAGAGCCATCATCTCCTCCCACCAGGGCTCCGTTCAAAGCCTCTGCATCCTGTCATGCTACCTCAGCAAGCATACCATGCCCTGCATGGTGGACGCCTGGCTGAATTCCCCTGAATTCACAGAACTACAACTGCTTGAGTTCTACTATTCCCCTGGAAATCACATACCACATACCGAACGCCATGAACTTGTGCCCTCAGCACCGATGTCCATCTCGCGGTTTTCCTCCTCTCTCCACATCGCCACCTTTGCGCTGTGCTACCTACCAGACAATCTGGTCTAAGCCTTCGACTCCCATTTCTCAAGAAACTTTCACTTGTGCGGGTTCGTATATCGGAGGCCTCATTGCATAGCATCATCCACTCTAGTTGGCCTACCCTAGAGTGCTTGGTGCTTGTTTTCACAGTTAGAATCGGTTGTCTCCAAATAAAGTCGCCTAACCTTGTAAGAATTGGAATTTCTTTTGACGGAAGGCAGCTCATCATCCAAGATGCCCCTTCACTTCAAAGGTTGATCCTTGATTCTAGTTATTCACCGTTGCAAATAACCATCCTCTCTGCGCCTAAACTGGAGACCTTGGGTGTAATACATGATCTCTGTGCTCATTTCAATATGGTGTTTGGCTCCACAGTTCTTCAGGTACTTTATATTATCATCTACACTTGTAACCATAAGCTACATTTTAAATTTCTACCCATAAGTTATATATCATCTTGGAGTACACATTTTGTACTAATATTTTGTTGTATGCTCAATCAAGAGTTTCTCCATGGATGGCCTATCAATGGTGCTGGATTCGGTCAAGATCTTATATATACAAATGATTAGTTTTGATCTGAACAAGATTATTGGCTTGCTGCAATGCTTTCCATGTCTGGAGAAGTTGTATATAAAGGTGATAATTTCACACGCACATTGGAAGCCCGCATATAGTGTACTAGAATTAACCGTTCAGTTGTTGCTCTTTCGACACTCTTTTTTTAGACCTTAACTGTTTTCAATCTTCATGTCTATTTAGGCAACAAGACGGGGTCAGAAAGTTATAACCAATCGGTGGATTCGTAAGCATCGGGAATTTCTCACTTCTCATGAGATTCGATTGAAGACAATAACGCTAGAACATATGTAGCCAACCGTGCAAACACTAGATTTGTCACATTCTTCCTGCTGAATGCGAGGTTACTATTGTCCATCAGGCTTAAGTTTATCAGCAGCATGGTTTTGACGGATGGGTATGTCAAAGAGCAAAAAAAAGGAGTGTCAGGTGGGCAAAAGAGCATCTGAACGTGCCGGGCTTCTATTTACAACATACTGTGGTCATAATCCAGTAAATTTTACGACCCAGGATGTTCATTCTATGGACCTGACCGATCCATTTGACTGTGACCGCCGAAAATAGTGCTGGAGTTAGATGTTGTTGCTCTATTCAACCTGGGTTTTTTTGTAAACATGATGAACAATTAACCCTCGTGCTTTTGTATAGTTTGTAAGCTGGAGTTAGATGTTCCTGCCCTTTTCAACTCGGCTGTGACTGTCATATTTTCTTTGAAACAAGGCATGGCTTGCCATTCGTTTAATTTAGAGTGAAATATTGTAACAAATCCCAACCAAGGGACATAACATCACTCTCGCCGGCTGCTTGAGCTCACTGTGCATTACAGAAGCCAAGTGATTAGCCCCCACCAGCACCCACAAACTTATTTCGAACTAGCACATCAAATGGGCTGTAAATTTTCATAGGAAAGGCTGCATGACCGTGACAGATTTGGATTCTGACATTTGGGACCCGCAAGGAAATAGCCTAGCCAGTCAACAAACGATTCTGCCTACTAGCCGTTGGATTGACATCCAACATCTGTCGTGTATCTTCTATCTCTTGTCTTCTTCCTCCAGCCGCCCAAACCGAACCACCCCATTGGCTCCGCCTGCTCCCGCATCCCATGGTTGGCTGTACCTCCACCGCCCTACTGTATGTACCCTCCAACATTGGACAGTCCCTCCCTCTATTCCCCTACCCGTCCTGTTATTCTTCGGTGACGTCAGCCCTAACATGCACCCTCACCCGAACCAGTCAACCCTCGCACACCCCTCCGCCTGCGACTGGACCAACGCATCTTCCACGGCTCCTGTTTGTTCCGTCCGAGGCCTTGCCGTTGTCCTCCACCTTGCAGCCTTGGTTCGCTCACCGTGTGCGGTGCACCCCCTCTTGTGTTGTCAATGTCGTCAACAACCGAGAGGAACAAGGAGATGACTGTACGTGGAGAGGATGACAGTAGGGACCCACCAGTGTCATGGCAGTACGCAAGCAAGTGCCTCTGTATTACAAGCCCAAAAATATGGTTCTTCCTAATGGTTGGACATCTGGGGCTCACGCCATTGTTAACGTAGTCAATAAACGAGAGAATTACACTACGAGCGGCTGACACCAGGGACCCAGCAGGTCACGTAGTTTTTTTGAGGAACAAGCAGTTGTTATTTATACTAGTTTTAGAGACGGATCAGGGTAACAACGGGGCTGTGCGCGGGCCGTGGCCCGTCTAGCCAGGGTTTTATTTATGTTTACCACATCATGAGCCAAGTTGTGTTTTTTTCTTGCTGAAAATGGCTAGCCCAGTTCTATTTTTTTAAAGAAATACCCAAACAAGGCCTACTTGCTTTATCGGCCCTGCTGGGCTGCAAATCTTTCAAGATGAGGAGAGTTTCATTCGGTTTGCCCGGAAATGTGTTGTACATTTTTAAAACACATCAAACCGGGAATTAGTTTCAATTTTTTTCATTACAAGATTTTAAATTCCATTGATTTTTATGCGTGGACAATTATTTGGATTTTATATTTATATAAACTATTTTTCAAAATAGTTTGAATGTGAATCGATATTTCTGGATTAAAAACTGTTGACCGCACCAAAACATGCAAAATTTCATATACTTTTTAACCGTGGCCACAATATGGGGTGTAATGCTAACAAAAAGAAGATGGGCTCCAAAAAAATTCTTAAGAATTAGCAAATGGGCTGTACATTATTACAAATAATGGCAGATGGGTTGTCTGCTGTTTTCCATAGATTTGAGGCTGACTTGTGTGCCTACTACAGGTTGACGCATATGCTTTCATAAAAAAAAGGTTGACGCACACGCAACGCCCTGTCAACTTAGTCAACACACGAGAGCAGTGACTGTTGGATGTCCATCCAACGGCTGTCGTGCTTCTTCAATCTTTGCTCTTCATGCTCCAGCCGCTCAAACAAGGGCCGGCGGGACTGCCTGCTCCCTCCTCCCCGCGACCGGCTATGCTGCCACGCAGGCCTCACTGCCCCACCGTACTCCCATCGCTGGCCTAGCCATCCCTCTACTGACCCACACCTGCTGTTATTCTCTGGCGACGGCAGAAAACCAGTAAACCCTCGTACAATCGTACTCCTCTCCGCGTGGGCATCCACTGCCGCGTCTTCCCCGGCTCCGCGTCGTCCCCTTCCTAGGCCTTGCCGTCGTCCACCGCCTTGGTGCTCTCGGCGCGGTGTGCTCAATGTGGTCAACGACATCCCATTGGAAGAATACTGTACGTGGAGAGGCTGACAGCTGGGTCCACGGCCACAGCCCAGTTTTTTTGTGATATGCCAAGTAAATCGCTTTGTCACGCCTGTTGGGCTGCAAATCTTTCAAGACGAGGAGAGCTTTCATTTGGCTGGCCGAGAAAATGGCCCATCGGTAATGAGAAATGGACTATACATTTTTAAAACACATCAAACCGGCAATTAGTTTCAAATATCTTTTTTTTTCATTTCGAGATTTTCAATTACATTAATTTTTATGCGTGGAGAATTTGTTGCATTTTATATTGATATACATTTATTTTTAAAATCAGTTTGAATGTGAGTCAAAATTTCGGGATTAAAAACAGTTCGGACCGCACCGAAATATGCAAAATTTTGTATAATGTTTTAACCGTGGCCACAATATGGGCTGTAATGCTAACAAAAAGAATATGGGCTCCAAAAAAACCTTAAGAATTAGCAAATGGGCTGTAAATTATTAGGAATAATGGCAGATGGGCTGTATGCTGTTTTCCACAGATTTGAGGCTTTCCTAAAAAGAAGGTTGACGCACAAGAAGTGACTATTGGATGTCCATCCAACGGCCGTTGTTAGGGCTGGAAAAAAAGCTCGAAGCTCATGAGCTAAATGAGTAACTCGAGACTCGGCTCGAATCGACTCGAACTCGAAGAATAACGAGTCGAGCCGAGCTTTAGTTTAAGATCGTCTATAGACCAAGTTAAAGGAGCCAATCTCACGAGTACTCGTGTAACTCGTTAGGCTCGTTACAAGAGATGAACTAAGCACCATGCGTCCTAGGCACACAACACAAGGCCCAACTATGCTACAAATATGAAAAAAATGATTACTTGTGAATGTAAAATGTACATATTAAACATGTACAATGTTCACGAACAATGTTCATTTTTATTTTATTCGTAAGGTTTTATGTTCATATCCTTAATGAGCTTACGAGCTAAATGAGCCAGCTTGCGAGTTATACGAGTCGAGCCAATCTTGGATTTGAACTCGTTATAGTAACGAGTCGAGTCGAGCTAGCTCGTTAATGAAACGAGCTTTAGCGAGTCGAGTCGAGCTGGCTAGACTCGGCTCGAATTCCAGCCCTAGCTGTCGTGCTTCTTCAATCTCTGCTCTTCCTGCTCCAGCCACTCAAACAAGCGCCGGCTGTGCTGCTGCGCAGGCCTCACCGCCCCCACCGTACTCCCATCGCTGGCCTAGCCATCCCTCTATTGACCCACACCTGCTGTTATTCTCCGGCGACGGCAGACGAACCGGTAAGCCCTCGTATAGTCATACTCCTCTCCACGTGGGCATCCACTGCTACGTCTTCCCCGGCTCCACGTCGTCCCCTTCCTAGGCCTCGTCGTTGTCCACCGCCCTGGTGCTCTCGGTGTGGCGTGGTCAATGTGGTCAACGACCGAGTTCCATCGGAAGAGTATTGTACATGGAGAGGCTGACAGCTGGGTCCATGGCGGCCGCAAGGAAGTGCCTCCTTATTACGTGCAAAATAATTATTCCTCCACCTGACAGCGGGGACCCATCGGACGGGCCACTGTATTTCGCAAAAAAAATGTTCCCCCCTGACTGCTGGGACCTACCAGCTACAACTTCACACGCAAGGAAGTGCGTCCATGAAAAAAAACAAAATGATTCGCCAGCTGACTGCTGGGACCCACCAGCTACACTTTCGCACGCAAGGAAGTGCGTCTGGGCAAAAAAACGATTCGCCCACCTGACTGCTGGGACCCACCAGCTACATCTTCGCATGCAAGGAATTACCTGACAGTCAGGACCCACCTGGTCGAAGCTTACGTAGCGTTGTCATTCTGGTCGCAAACGTGTACGTACATACTGGTGGATGTAGAGGCAGGCACGTGTCGTAGTAGAGGTGCGCACGTGTTGTAGTACAGGAGCACACGTAGCACGTACACGTACGTACAATGGCCAGGGTGCAAGAAAGAAAATACGGCCACGTATGTGTACATACGGGCGGGGTCTCGAACGCCTACTCGCGCACATATACGTATGGCCAGGGCTCATGTACATTTGCTGGGTCGGAACGGAGAAACAACGTCGTCGTCGTGTTCATGGGGAGCCAACCGGCTGGGTCGGAACGGAATGCGTCGTCGTGTTCATCGGGAGGGCTTGGACGGAACAGGAGATGGAAACGAGGCCTGGCATACCGCAGAACGGAGGAAACGGCCTTGGGGAAGGGCTCCTCCCGGATGCGTGGGCTGAAGCACGCCAGCCTGATAGCACCGCTCTCCTCCGCCTCCAGGGAGCGAGCAAGCTGATCGAGGCGGTGGCGCGCGTCGGCATCGTTGATGGCGCGTGAGCCGAGTCGACTGGCGGCCAGGCCCCAAGGGGCCGGGTCGGTTGGAGCCGAATGCCGGCTAGGTCCGCGCTGGGTCTCCGGGGCGGGCTCGTTGCCCAGAGCATCGGCGGCGGTGCCGGCCGGGTTGCGTCGGGTCCGGGCTTGGCCGGAGTGCGCCTCGCCGGGTGGCGAGGAAGCCGTGTGCAGGAGTTCACCGGGTCCACCAAGGCGGGCGGAGCCGGACCCCACCGGCTTGGCGAGTTGGTTGAGGCGATCCTGCTGGGTGTTGGCGGCATGGAGGAGCTCCCGCATCCGCCCGATGTGCTTGTTGAGCTCCTCGCCCGCGAGGTGGTCGAGGCCGACCGCGGCTGCCTCCGCAGCATGCATGTTGTTGACTGGGGTCTCGTAGACGGTTCGGACGGCGCCAAAGGCCCGGCCGATCGCTCCTCCCCGGGCGCGAGTGACGGTGGCCCGGCTTGGCTTGGCCGCGGCGGGCGTGAATCTGTGGGCGGCATGGTGCTCCATCTGAGCGGCCTCCAGGCGACGCCTCGTGGCGGCCAGCGTCTGGGACTAGTCCAACATCTGTTGGCGCCTTTCCTCAAGCTGGGTTCGGGCTTCGGCGATGTTGGTGGCGTCGATGTTGGTGCCGATGGGGATGCGGAGGCTCTGCATCGCGGTACACAGCGGATCGGACGGCTCGGTCCGTGCCGTGGCGGCCGCGGCTTCGGCGACCCTCCTCGCCTTGCTCGACGAGGAAGGGGCGCCAATGCCGGTGACGAACACCTCCACATGGGCGTCCATCGCCCCAGCTGTGGATCGGCCGCTGAGGGAGAGTGGAGAGTCGGAGTAGCTAAGCACATCGCTGGGGTACTCGTCGACCGCGAACGCGTCGGAGATGCGCAACGCGGTGAAGGAGGCAGCGAGCGCGCCGATGACGTCGTCTGCCAGAGCGACGGACTCGTCGGAGTAGGAGAAGGGCCCCGTCTGAAGCATGCTCCCGGCCAACTCCTCGAGCTACCCCACGGTGGGCGCCAACTATCGTGGTAGGCGCACGGCAGACGCCAAGGGATGGCTAAAGAGAGGAGCAGGCTCGAGGGCGCTGGTGGGCTCCAGAGGCGAGGTTGATATGCGCGGGCGCGGGACGCCGGACATACCCAGGTTCGGGTCTCTTCGGAGAGATAACACCCCTAGTCCTTCCGAGTTTAGTTGGATGATCGATAGTACACTGTCGCTCCTGGAGCTGTATGGAGGAGGAAGGAGGCTGGCCAAGGCTTGGGCTGCTCCTTCTCCCCGGTGTTGCTGTGGGGTGGCTAGTCCTTTGCTTGCATGGGTTTCTCTTACATATGTCTCGTGTCTTTCTCATCCCTCCCGTTCTCTGTGGGCTCCTGGGGGGTTTTATAGCTCAACCCACCTAGGGTTACAATGGTAATATGCCGAGTCGGTGGGTCCGTATTGTCGGTGTCCGGAGTACCGGGCTGGGTCCCGTTTGTGGGCTTGTGGTTCGCCGGGTTCCCCTAGGTGCGGGCCCCGCGTGCCTAGGGGTCTGTGCACCGTCTTGTCGATCGTCAGGGTGTGGCCGAGTTGAGCCGTGTACAGTGTTCTCCGTCAGGCCACCGCTTGGTTTCATTAGCGGTGAGGGTGGGAACACTGTTGCCACGCCAGCCCTGATCAGCGGGTAGGTAATTAAGGGGCACTGTTGCCACGCTTCGGCTGACCATAGGCATGGGCGGGAACACTGTTGTCTTGGTCATCGGTGATTGAGGTCTCGTCCCATTGTACGACCTGGATGGGACAGGAGCTGACCTGTGGATGGGTTGCCGTGGACGCCACATGTGGGTTGGCTTGCTGGGGAAGCCATGGCTGCACCGGGTTGAGTTATCTTGCGCCGGCTGCTGTGGCCGGGTCGGTGTACCTTGCCGAGTCGAGGGTCTTGGCCGCGTTGCGGGCCTTGCCGGGTCGAGCGACCCGGCCAGGCGCGTGCCGGTTTGCGGTGCGATGTGGGCCCTGCTATTTTTGAAAAGGATCCGGTTTCCGTTGCCTGCCCGGGGTTCATCCCCCCGACAAATAGTAGTAACCTAGCAAGAACAATATAATATAAATTCGTAGGCATTGGATCGGTGACTCGTTGGATGATATTCACCATGAGACAGTTATAACCTAGGGCAATACGGCACTAGCTCCAGTTCATAAATATAATGTAGGCATGTATTCTCTAAATATTCATACATGCTTATGGAAAGAACTTGCATGACATCTTTTGTCCTACACTCCCGTGGCAGCGGGGTCCTATTGGAAACTAAGGAATATTAAGGCCTCATTTTAATAGAGAATCGGAACAAAGCATTAGCACATGGTGAATACATGAACTCCTCAAATTACAGTCATCACCGGGAGTGGTCCCGACTATCACTACTAGGGAAAACCCTAGTAGTAGTCTGGGTTTTGAGGCTATCAGCAGCGCGGGCACCCGCGCTACCAATAAGGCGCTACAGCAAACTGTTAGCAGTAGCGCTGTATGTACCCGCGCTACTACTATTGACTATATCAGCAGCGCATTTTTGGAACGCGCTACTATTAGTTAGCTGTAGCGATTTCCTGAGCCCGCGCTACTGTTATATATTTCACCATTTCCCCATTCCAGCTTCAATAAATTTCCAGATACTAGGTACTACTAGATATCAATTTCATAAAGCATTATAGGTACTAGGTAGTACTGCCTCGGTTCCAAATTACTCATCGTGGTTTTAGTTCAAATTTGAACTAAAACCACGACGAGTAATTTGGAACTGAGGGAGTACTAGATAACAATTTCATATATACTCAACATGCATCCTCAAGCAGTACAAGGTGACATCGATGACGATCATCATATTTAGTTCTAGATGATATCGAGAACGATCATCATATGTAGTTCTACATGATATCGACAATGATCATCATATGTAGTTCTAGATGATATAGCCGCACACACATATGTAGTTCTAGATGATATCGACGACGATGATCATCCTCAAGCCTGGGCGGTGGGTGTTCCTGATAGTAATTAGGATGGCCTGTCCAACACGAAGATTCTTGCCAACGAGGAATCTCTTCCACCCAACCGAGTTTAAGTGTGTGCCACCGTCTATGTCCATGCGGTAAGTACAGGTGGTGACGGAGCCCCTTGCAGTAAGGCATAGTCCAGCTAAGCCTTCTTCATCAGGCTCGATACCACAACTCACAGATAGCTTCTTTGGCAATTTCTGAATAAGAAAAGCATATCAATTAATAAATAGCCTCACAAATACTCTTGCAAATATATTTCTATTAAGTCTAGATTTCTACACTATCAAAAGACACAGTACTATGCATTTGTACTAATTAATCATTAATTCTACTAATAAGTATATATGGATTATCTACACTATTAATAGTTCCTTGGATTCTACACTAATAAGCATGTGATCAGACTCTACACTAAAGCATATCAACGACTAGATTCCACACAACATATCATTGGACCCTACACTAAGCATATCATCGGATAATTTGCATTTGTAAGTATAACATACCATATCATGTCGATCGACCATGGTACTTGTCAGGCGTGTCACGAATGTCACCCCGACAAAGTCAGCACGTGGTGGAATTAATTCCCATAGGTTGCACACCTCCTCCCCGCTCAGCCTCATTCTTTGAGCTACGATGGCTTCATGAAGTGGGTTCTCATCATCTTCATCGTGTGGGTCCTCCTTATCTTCATCATCTTCTTCATTTGCATCATCTTTGTCATCTTCATCATCTTCGTCATCTTCATCATCTTCCACCAGGTTGAGATAAATGGCAGGCAACTTGGGTCTTTCTGCTCTGAAGGAGAAGCTGATCAACTCACCACCAGTAAGACGCATGCGGGCGAGGAAACGAGCCCATCCATCTCCTCCAATCTGCGTCATATTGCGTCCTTTCTCGACCTCCATAGTGTACGCCCCCCCAAGAGCCTCAAATGTCACAGTGTCTCATGTCAGCTTGTTGAATGTCAACCTCACATTGCATGGGACGGTCTGTGTAAGAAAAGAAAAATGACACAATGCAGTAATGCCAACACTAAAAATAAAATAGTTGTTACATTTCATCTAATTTCTTACCGCCGCATGATGAAAACTCGGCTGGAAGTAGACGTCAAACAGCTTGCCAGTTGCAAGGCTGCTGGCGCACCTTGACTTGCACAATCGGCATAGTGGTGGTGGTGGTGGCGCCATTTTCCTAAAGCAATATGAGCAAATTATTAATGATTCACTTCACAGGAAATAAAACAGTAGCATGTGATATTTTCCTAAAGCAATATGAGCAAAGGATTAATGATTCACTTCATAGGAAAGAAAAACAGTAGCATAGTGGTGGTGGCACCATTTTATGGACAATTATAATCCTAAGATCTAATAACATATTAGATGACAAGGTACCACGCACCAAAGCATTTCGGTGGCACCTATTGTTGAAAAAATAATAATAAAATGGTGCCTACTAAACCAACTAAATCAACTAGCATACTATATCCACTAGCATACTAAATCAACTAAATCAAAATGTTCTGAATCAACTAAATCAACTTGCCTACTAAATCAACTAGCCTACTAAATCAACTAAATCAACTAGCCTACTAAATCAACTAAATCAAAATGTTCTAAATCAACTAAATCAACTAGCCTACTAAATCAACTGAATCATATCAACAAAATCGGAATGTTGCATATGAACTAGCCTACTAAATCAAAATGTAGCAGGGAGGAGGGAGAAGGAGGGGCGACTAGAGGAGGGAGAAGAGAGTAGGACGGAGGAGGAAGGCAGAGCGAGGAGGGGCTGGCCGGTGGCGAGTGGAGGGAGAATGGAGGAGGAAGGCGGAGCGACGAGGGGTCGACCAGCGGCGAGTGGAGGGAGGACGGAGGAGGAGGCCGGTACCGAGTCCAGCGAGGAGGATCAGGTGACGGCGGCGCAGATCGGAGGAGGGGCGACGGGGGAGGACTAGCGACGCGGGGGTTGAGGGGGAGATCGAGTGTGTTGTGAGTGTGATCTGGATCGGATAGGTGAGTGGGGGAGATGGAATGGCTTAGCAGTAGCGCGCTATAGCAAAATGGGCTACTGCTAAACGACCTAACAGTAGCGCCTTTCGCCTAGAACGCGCTACTGCTATGTTAGACATAGACATAAAAAATACATTGATCATCAATTGTCTTTTTTTGTACAATCTGATTTGTCAATAGGAATCCTAGATGGTTGGTTTAAGAACAGACACAGATCCTACACATAGAGTTCAATGAAGACCAAGTGCTTGTGAAAGTTTTAGAAGTAACATATTTTAGGTGGTACAAACTCTCTTCACGGAGCGAGGTGGGGGACTAAATTTTTGTAGTAACCTTAGTAGTAGCGATTATTGCGTAAATGCGCTGCTGCTACGATCCGTAGCAATAGCGCTCTTTGTGTTAACGCGCTGCTGCTATAACTGGCCTCGTGGCGGCGTCGTGGGAATTTTAGCAGTAGTGCGTCCTAGAGTGTGCGCGCTACTGATAAACTCGTTTCAGCAGCGAGTTTTGAAAGCACGCACTACTGCTACATAGCAGCAGGGCCTGATTTTAAAGCGCGCTACTGGTAAGATTCTGTGTATAGGCTTTTCCCGATTAGTGTATTGTCACTCCAGGGTTGTCGGATCATAACACGTAGTAGGTGACTATAACTTGCAAGATCGGATCCAGAACATGGATATAATGGTGATAACATAAACAGTTCAGATCTGAAATCATGACACCCGGGCCCAAAGTGACAAGCATTAAGCATGGCAAAGTCATACCAACATCAATCTCAGAACATAGTGGATACTAGGGATCATGCCCTAACAAAAGTAACTTGATTACATGATGAATCTCATCCAACTCCTCACCGACCAGCGAGCCTACGAAGGAATTACTCACTCCCGGTAGGGAGCATCATGGAATTGGCGATGGAGATGTGTTGGTGATGACGAAGATCGAAGATCCCCCTCTCCGGAGCCCCAAAAGGACTCTAGATCTAGCCTCCCAATGAAGAACAAGAGACGGCGGCGGCTCCGTCTCGTGAAACGCGATAACTCTTGTTCCCTGGTTTTTTTCTGGAATAATGGGATTTTATAGCGTTGGTTTCATGGTCAGCGGGGCCACCAAGTGGGCAGCACCCACCTGGGCGCGCCTGGGGGAGCAGGCGCGCCCTGGTGGGTTGTGCCCACCCAGGTGCCCCCTCAGGTACCTCCTGGCCCCATAAATTCTCTTATTTGATATAAAACATCCTCGGAAAGTTTCCTTCCATTCCTTTTATTTATGCACAAAAACAACACCATGGTAGTTCTGCTGAAAACAACGTCAATCCGGGGTTAATTTCATTCAAATCATGCAAATTAGAGTCCAAAAAAAGAGGAAAAGCGTTAGGAAAAGTAGATACATTGGAGACGTAATACTTTCGTGCTTGCAGAGGGAATCAAAAACCTTAACACCAATATTATTACTAAAGCAAAATTACTCATCAACATGACTCATATATTATATCATCATATCGCAAAACTGTTACAAAGAATCAAGTTTATTTTGTCGAATGATCTTCATGAAAGTTTTTATTATATCACTCTTGAATATCTATCACTTTGGGACTAATTTCATATGTTGCTTTTGATAGCTCATACAAATATAAGTGAAGAACACGAGCATACAAATTTTCTTCTCTCAAAATAATTTAAGTGAAGCATGAGAGAATTTCTAAAAAAAATAACTAACTCTCAAATAAATCTAAGTGAAGCATGAGAGCATTTCTTCAAAAATACTAAAGTAGGCCATGCTCAAAAATATATAAGTGAAGCACTAGAGCAATTCCATAGCTCAAAAGATTTAAGTGAAGCATAGAGAGCAATTCTAACAAATCATAGCATAATTTTGGCTCTCTCAAATAGGTGTGTCCAGCAAGGATAGATGACACAAAATAAAAAGCAAAACAAGCAAAGACTTATATCATACAAGACGCTCCAAGCAAAACTCATGATATGTGGCGAATAAAAATATAGCTCCAAGTAAAATACCGATGGTCGTTACAAGAAAGAGGGGCTGATGCCACTCGGGCATCCCCAAGCTTAGTTGCTTGCTTCTCTTTTAGATAATATCTTGTTATGCCATGGGCATCCCCAAGCTTAGGCTCTTCTTACTCCTTATTCCTTCATCCATCGTGATCTCACCCAAAACTTGAAAACTTCAATCACACAAAACTCAACAAAACCTTGGTGAGATCCGTTAGTATAACAAAGCAAATCACTACTCTAATTATTGTTGCAAACCCATTCATATTTTATTTTTGAATTATATCTATTGTATTCCAACTTTGCTATAGCTTGTACCCTCCAATACAAACCATAGATTCATCAAAATAAGCACACAACACAAAGAAAACAGAATCTGTCAAAACAGAACAATCTGTAGCAATCTAAAAACTTCAAATACTTCTGTAACTCCAAAAATTCTGAAAAATTAGAACAATGTGGGCAATTTGTATATCAATCCTGTGTAAAAAATTACGAGTAGAAGCACGTTTCTGTGATTTTTCAAAAAAAAATCTGGACGCAAAAGTTTCTGTTTCTCAACAAGATCAAATCAACTATCGCCCAACATGATCCCAAAGGCTTTACTTGGCACAAACACTAACTAAAACATAAAAACACAATCATAACAGTAGCATAATTGTGCAAACACTCAAGAACAGAAAGAAAAAGACAAAAATAAATTTTATTTATTGGGTTGCCTCCCAACAAGCGCTATCGATTTACGCCCCTAGCTAGGCAAAATGCAAAGATTCAAGTGTTGTCATTTTTATTTCTAGATTCATATGATGCCCTCATGATTGATTCATATGATGGCTTAATTCTTGTTCTAGGGAAGTGTTCCATACCCTTCCTTAGTCAAAATTGAAATTTAATTTCTTTCATATCAATCACGGCACTGATAGTACGTAAAAACAGTCTACCAAGAATAATTGGACAAGACGGATTGCAATCAGTATCACGGACAATAAAATCTATGGGCACATCATTCCTATTTGCAAGAATAAGAACATCATTAATTCTTATCATAGGCTTTTTAATAGTAGAATCTGCTAAGTGCAAATTTAGAGAACACTCTTCAATATCGGTAAGACCAAGCACATCACATAAAGATTTTGGAGTTGTGGAAACACTAGCACCCAAGTCACATAAAGAAAAACACTCATAATTTTAATATTGACTTTGATAGTAGGTTCCCATTCATCATGTAATTTTCTTGGAATTGAAATCTCTAATTCCAACTTTTCTTCCAAATCTTTCATCATAGCATCAACAATATGTTTGGTAAAAGCTTTATTTTGTTCATATGCATGGGGTGAATTAATCATGGATTGCAACAAAGAAATACAATCAATCAAAGAGAAATTATCATAATTAAAGTCTTTGTAATCCAAAAGAGTGGGCACATCACTAGTTAAAGTTTTGACCTCTCCAAACCCACTTTTATCAATTTTCTCAACAAGATTTTCACCCTCCAAATTATTGGGACACCTTCTAGCTAAAGTTGACTCTTTGTCAGTACCTTTTCGTTAATCTTAATTTTACTAAAAAAGGATCAATAGAAGAAACACCAATCATTTTAAGATCTTCATTTTTATCTTCTAGCGAGATTGGTTTAGCCGCCATTTGGTCTACTAGGGTAGCTTGTGCATCAGATATTATGCCTAGCAAACTTTTAGCAAAACCATACTTAGATTGGAGATTACAAACTTCTCTTCTAATATCATCAAGTTGTTTTGTTATAGCATCTAGCACAACAGAGTGCTCCTTAAATTCTTTGGCAAAACATTTATTGTGCTCAAATTGTGTAGTCATATATTCCTTAGTACTTTTCTCAATTTCAAGCAAAATATTGGGGTAAGGAACATCGTAATATTTTCTTTGAGGCATCATGACTACGCAAACAGGATTGCTCTCAAAACCGATCTGACGAGAAAATGGTGAATGTAAAAGAGGGCAAATAAAACGACAAATTTTTGTGAAGTGGGGGAGATGAAAACGAGAGGCAAATGGCAAATAATGTAAATTGCAAGGAGATGAGATTTATGATTAGGAACCTGGTAGATGTTGATGATGTCTCCCAGCAACGGCGCCAGAAATTCCTTTTAATGTCGCTTGAACTACATGGGTATCTCCCCAGCAACGGCGCCAGAAATTCCTTTTGATGTCGCTTGAACTACATGGGTATTTCGGGTAACGGTGCCAGAAATTGTCAAGTTGACGGGATAAAATTGTAGTATATTGATAGATAAAAATAAAAGCAAATAAAATTCTGTGAGGTATTTTTGGGTTTTTGGAAATATAGATCTAAAAATAAAATTTTCAAATAAATAAAAAGGCAAATACCAATATAGATCTGAAAGTATCTGATGAGAAAATAGACCCGGGGGCCGTAGGTTTCACTAGTGGCTTCTCTTGAGAAAAATAGCATACGGTGGGTAAACAAATTACTGTTGGGCAATTGATAGAACTTCAAATAATCATGACAATATCCAGCTAATGATCATTATATAGGCATCACGTCCAAGATTAGTAGACCGACTCCTGCCTGCATCTACTACTATTACTCCACACATCGACCGCTATCCACCATGCATCTAGTGTATTAAGTTCATGGAGAAACGAAGTAATGCAATAAGAACGATGAAATGATGTAGACAAGATCTATTCATGTAGGAATTAGACCCCATCTTGTTATCCTTAATGGCAATTATACATGCGTGTCATTTCCCCTTCTGTCACTGGGATTGAGCACCATAAGATCAAACCCATCACAAAGAACCTCTTCACATGGAAGAAAAATCGATCTAGTCAGCCTAACTAAACCAAAGATTTGAAGAAGAAATACGAGGCTATAAGTAATCATGTGCATAAGAGACCAAAAGACTCAAATAAGTTTGGATAAAAACATAGATCTGATCATAAACTCAAAGTTCATCGGATCCCAACAAACACACCGCAAAAAGATTTACATCAAATAGATCTCCGAGAGACCATTGTATTGAGAATCAAAAGAGAGAGAGAAAGCCATCTACTACTAAATACGGACCCATAGGTCTAAAACAAACTACTCACACATCATCGTAGAGGCGCCAATGAGGATGATGAACCACTTCGTGATGGTGTCCAGATTGGATATGTGGTTTCTGGAACTTGCGGCGGCTGGAATTGTGTTTCGTCGACTCCCCTAGGGTTTCTGGAATATTGTGGTATTTATAGAGCAAAGAGGCGTTGCAGGAGGCCACCGAGGTGGGCACAACCCACCAGGATGCACCCAGGTGGGTTGTGCCCCCCTCGAGGCACCCCTCTGGTATTTCTTTGGCCCATCCTGTGTCTTCTGGCCTAGAAAAATTCTTTAAAAAGTTTCGCTGCATTTGGACTCCATTTGGTATGGATTTTCTGCGAAGTAAAAAATAAGCAAAAAAATAGGAACTGGCACTGGGCACTATGTCAATAGGTTTGTCCCAAAAATGATATAAAGTTGCTATAAAATGATTGTAAAACATCCACGAATGATAATGTAACAGCATGGAACTATCAAAAATTATAGATACGTTGGAGACGTATCAGTGGGCGCGAGGCGGAGCACGGACGTTGGCAGCGAGCACATATGCCCATCTTCGAAAGTGAGCTCCTCGAGCTGATCTAGGGTGGGGGATCGGAATCAATCGTCAAGCTTGGCTTGGTCCTTGCCGTTGGAACAGAACTTGCCCATTCTAAGGCCTCTTGTTGGGCCAGGGTGACTGCTGAGGATCTTGGAGAACGCATCCAAGCTTTTGCGATAGTCATGGCAGAACTCATGGGTGTCGATGAGGTCGAGAGTGGTGGAGTTCCATAGGGGGTGCCACTGTTGGGAAAGGACGGTTGTCCGCGCCCCATATTTGATTGGGAGGTGGGAGATGATGACTGTCAACATATCATCGGGGAGGCTGCTGATGCAGTCTAGGCCTGCTGGAGTCGCTTGCGGTTCTTGCTCGTGCCGCCTCCGCTCGTTGGTAGCCCCATTCTCCACCTCCGGAGTCTCCTCGTCAGCGGTGATTTCTGATATAAGTGGGAGTACAGGGAATATTTAGTTAAAATAGGGCAACCGAAAAGTGTATTGGTAATTAGAAGTTAGTCTGTAGGAATAGAGTAAGAAATGGAATAACAATTGGTTGCTTAAATACTACACAATTCATTTGATATTGCTGAGTAAATCAACATGCAGATACTTGAAAAGAAAACTTACTTCGAACAAAGTCTAGACGGATGATATCTTCGGGGAAGTTAGCATATATCTCATGACCAGGCTCTTTTATGTGCAGTGCAATTTTAGTGCCAGCTTTCAGTACATAAAACTTAGAAATTTCTTTCCAAAGGCCAGTGTCAAAATAGGAGTCACCGCGTTGATCAAGTCTTACAGTAGTAATAGCTGTAAGTCCATGGTTCGTGTTCAGTATTGCATCCCTGCAGTCTTGATTTATGTAAAGGGAAAGATTATGCACTACAAATTCTGTTGCATAGCAAGGACGCGCTGCAGAAAATGGTAGGATTGTTAAATAAAATATGGTAACATGCAAATATGGGCCCAAATTGAAAGAACTGTACAACAGTTGAAGTCGACGGACAAAAATCTATAATTAAACAGATAGGGTAAACATGATGTCATGGAAATATGAGAGTAATCGGAAGAACAATACATCATTAATTTGCCTAAATTAGAAAGAAGAGGAAAAACTCCCCTTTGACGTATATGATGCATGTGGCACCTTTTATCCAAATGTAGCAATATTTAGTATATGTTCAGGAAAGTAGGCCATGCCAGCCGATTTAGGATGAGATTGAACATATCGCACGGATACTAAAGTCATATGGTACGGTGATATGGAACTCCATGGATGTCTGGCAGAGGCCGCAAAGTCCTGATGTGTCCATGCATTGTACACTCTATGAATGAAAGAAAACCCTCAAATCAGCTCGAATAAAAATGAATTCACGGCAATTTCGGATGGGTGATTAAAGGAGGCAAATGAACTGGGATAAGAGATTAGATAATATCTCATTAAATTAGTTACCTTGTTGTCCATGAGAAAAAAACCTCAGTATGGCAGATTCCCCAGCCGGGCAAAGCTGGGTCGACCACGAGTAGCATCGAGAAAGTCGATGGCGATAGGAAGCACCAAGTGGAAGTGGCAAAATGCGGTGGGGTTTGTCGGCAGCCTAGCGGCGGTGGTAGGCGTCGAGCTAAGTGGTTGCCATCACGATAGGCGGTGCCATGCATAGACGCGGAGGAGCTTATTCAGGTGTGAATGGGGACCAGAGGGGGTGACGTTTGGGGTGAGTGTTTTTATGACATGGGGATGGTGAGGGTTTTCTTTTTTGCTTTTTTGAATTGGGTGGTGAGGGTTTTCTGTCCCACAAAGAGTTTCGGAGGCAACGGTTTGCTAGAACCAACGGTGTGCCACTACAAAAAAAAGACACATCCGTGAAATTTTGGGCCGAACGAAAAAAAATTCTGTCATACATATGACACTTCTATGACGATAATTGTGACAAAACCCGGTATCATCATAGATGTTGTGGGATCCTACTTCTATGACAAAAAATCATGACAGAAAATGGGCTTTTCGTCCTGGGCAGGCCGGAGACGCAGCTGCATGACATTCTTTGGGCCGTCCATGATAGAAAAAACCGTGGTAGAAGCGAGGGCGAGGAAAATTTCGGGGAGTTCCCGGTTATGGTGGGTGGTCGGGGGCCGAGCGATGCGTGTTTCTCTCGTACACGTACACGCGTGTGTGCGAGGCTTTGGCTCTAACTGAACCCGAGCGAGGCGTTGGGCTCTAACTAAACCCGAGCGATTGCATTGCAGGCTACGCGTTACTGAACCCGAGCGATCGATCGATGGCTGTTAATTGAACCCGATCGAGTGATTCATTTGCTATTGCTACTAACTAAAGCCGATCGATTGGATGAACAGTGAGCATTGCCGGGGGGGTTGATGAACAGTGAGTGGTGGCATTGCCTCTGGATGAACATGACCCCGTGGTGTGGAGGGCTGGACGAACAATAGACGGTGGAGGGGTCCGTGGAGGGGTGGTTGAAAAAGACCCCGTGGTGTGGAGGGCTGGATGAACAGTAGACGGTGCAGGGGTGCCCATGGAGGGGTGGTTGAACAGTAGCCGGTGGAGTAGCGCACGGTGGAGGATGGATGAACAGGAGCCCGTGGAGGCTAGAGGAGGTTGACGGTAGCCCGTGGAGGCTGGAGGAGGTCAACAGTGGAGATGAACAATATCTCATGGAGTCCCATTTTGCGGTACGCCACACACCTCCCGATGAACAGGACCCCCCTTTCGACCGTAGCGCTCCAACACAAGTCCGTTTTGTCCATTTTGCGGTACGCCACACCCCTCCTGATCAACAGGACCCTCGTTTCGACTGTAGGAGGTCCATTTCCTCCGTTTTGCGGTACGCCAGACCCCTCCGATCAACAGGACCCCGTTCCAAACGTAGGAGGTCCGTTTCCTCCATTCTGCGGTACGCCAGGCCTCATTTCCATCGCCTGTTCCGTCCAAGCCCTCCCGATGAACACGACCACACATTTTGTTCTGACCCAGCCGGTTGGCTCCCACGCGTTCTGTTGCCTCCCGATGAATACGACGCATTCCGTTGCCTCCCCATGAACACGACGCATTCCGTTGCCTCCCCATGAACACGACGCATTTTGTTGCCTCCCCATGAACATGACGCATTCTGTTGCCTCTCCATGAACATGACGACGACGCTATTTCCCTGTTCTGACCCAGCCATGTTCACGAGCCCAGACTGTACGTATGAGCGAGTAGGCGTTCGAGACCCCGCCCGTATGTACGTATGTGGCCGTATTTTCTTTCTTGCACCCTGGCCATTGTACGTACGTGTACATGCTACATGCGCGCCTCTACTACGACACGTGCGCGCCTCTACATCGACCAGTATGTACGTACACATTCGCGACCAGAATGACAACGCCACGTACGCTTCGACCAGGTGGGTCCCGACTGTCAGGCACTTCCTTGCCTGCGAAGATGTAGCTGGTGGGTCCCAGCAGTCAGGGGGGCGAATCATTTTTTTTGCCCGGATGCACTTCCTTGCGTGCGAAGATGTAGCTGGTGGGTCCCAGCAGTTAGGGGGGCGAATCATTTTTTTTTCGGACGCACTTCCATGCGTGCGAAGATGTAGCTGGTGGGTCCCAGCAGTCAGGGGGGCGAATCATTTTTTTCCCGGATGCACTTCCTTGCGTGTGAAGATGTAGCTGGTGGGTCCCAGCAGTCAGGGGGAAACATTTTTTCGCGAAATACGGTGGCCCGTTCGTTGGGTCCCCGCTGTCAGGTGGAGGAATCATTATTTTGCGCGTAATAAGGAGGCACTTCCTTGCTGCGGCCGTGGACCCAGCTGTCAGCCTCTCCACGTACAGTCCACGTCCGATGGAAGTCGTTCCTTGACCATGTTGACCATGCCGCGACGAGAGCATCACAGCGGTGGACGACGGCGAGGCCTAGGAAGGGAACGACTCGGAGGCGGGGAAGACGCAGCAGTGGATGCCCATGCGAAGAGGAGTACGGGGGTTCACTGGTTCGGCTGCGGTGTGAGGCTGCTGTCGCCGCAGAATAACAGGGGGTGTGGGTGAGTAGAGGGATGGCCTGGCCAGCGGTGGGAGTAGTAGGGGCGGTGAGGCCTCCGCGGCATCACAGCCGTCCACGGGAGGCAGGAGCACGCGGCACGACCGACGCTGGTTTGGGCGGCTGGAGCAAGAAGACCAGAGGTTGAAGAAGCACTACGGCCGTTGGATGAACATCTTACGGTAATAGGAGCTAGAATAATTCATATTGACTAAGTTCACAAAGCCCTCCGTCCCCGTCAACTTGGTAGGCCCACAATCAGCCTCCCACTATGCTGGGTTCCAGCTGGCAGGGGGAGTATTCATTTTTTTGTGCGTAATAAGGAGGCACTTCCTTGCGTGCAAAGATAGCTGGTGGGTCCGACATGTCAGCAGGGGGCACATTTTTTCGCAAAATACAGAGGCCCTTCCGGTGGGTCCCAGATGTTAGGTGGAGGAATCATTATTTTGCGCGTAATAAGGAGACATTTCCTTGTGTGCGGCCGTGGACCCAGCTGTCAGCCTCTCCATGCACAGTCTACTTCCGATGGTGTCGTTCGTTGACCACGTTGGCCACGCCGCGCCGAGCGCATCCAAGGTGGTGGACGGCGGCGAGGCCCCGGACAGCAACGAGCCGGAGATGGGAAGACGCGGGAGTAGAGTCGCAGACGGAGAGGTGTACGAGGGTTAACTGGTTCTAGTGCGGTATGGTTCGGCAGTCGGTGGAGAGGAACAGGAGGTGTGGAGGGGTGGAGGGATGGCCTAGCCAACGATGGAGTAGCGCTTCATAGTGAAGCGTGCTAAGCAGAGCTGCTAGTAGCAGGAGGCGGGAGGTGGTCCCGGCGGCGCTGGAGGAAGAAGACGAGAGATTGAAGATGGATGCCGGTCGTTGGATGTAAATCCAACAGCTAACATGTCAGAATCATTTTTTGACTAAATTGACAACGACTTGCGTTGGCTTCCACCTACTGGCCCACATTTCAACCTCCAAAAATGTGGCACGTATTCAACCCATTTTGTCAGAATTTACAGTCTCTTCTTTTTTTGAATTACAGCCATTAGCTGGGCTGGGTGAACAAATAATGTAGCGTCCATGCGGCCCATTTATTTTATTTCCTAAAAAACTACAGGTCATTTGCACTTTCTCAAAATACACGATTTTACTGGGCTGATTCTAATTATAATGTTGGGTTAGGCCAGCAATGTTATCAAAAAATAAAAAGGGACTGAGCATTTTGTTATAAATATATTTAAATAATAAGTGATATTATTACATTCGTCCTTAAATCTTACCAAGCTTTTGTACACAATCACTAGGATTTTCGTGCCAAAACAATCCAGGATTTTATTTGTTAAGAAATTATTTTTATAAGTTAATAAGATGTGGGATATTGTTTTCTTACATATGTAAGTATCTGTTAAATATATGATGACAATAAAAATAATATATAATAACATATAAAATAATTTAAATATATATAATATAGTTAGAAGGGAAACATAAGTTGGACCCGGCGTTCCTATTCTTATATAGAAAAATAGAACAGACCTCTGTGTTTTCTTCAAAAAAATACATAAATTGGGCTGCCCAAAATAAAACCTCGGATGGGAGGTCCATAGGCCGGTCGATACATGACGGACCTAAGAAAATACAAACAGGCCTATGGACCTCCCATCCGAGGTCGTGGGCTGCGCATGTTAAAAATGAAAGCCTAGACGGGGCAGCCCAAAACCACGTCCAACACTTGCCAAAACTTCGTCCCTCATTTTCTCTGTGTTTCGCACACTCGACATTGTGTGGGCATTTTGACTGTGCATCATATGAAGATGTGCTATGCATGAATGTTGATCAGCATGATGTTAACTGGCTGGTAGTTCCATTTTTGACCATGAATAAAACTTCCAACATGATGTTAACCCTGTTTGAAAAGGCCGTGTTAATATAAATGCTCTGCCTCTGAAAGTTGCAGTTTCTTATCTGAAAATGAAAGTTGCAGTTTCTTATCTGAAACTAAAACTTGCAGTTTCTTGTCTGCACTTTTATACTCCTATGAAACTACATTTTTTTAAGTGCTAAAAATAGATCTCTAGAATTCATAAAATACTTCATATGCTCAATACTGCAAATCTGAAATTCAAAAGACATTCATATCTGAAAGTACTCTCAAAATACACAACACAAAACACAATTCACAACCTGCAAATACTGACAACCCTAAGCTCCTCCTGACAATTCACAACCTGCCCGACTATTTGGCTGGGGGGGCAGCCCCTCCTATTCCTCGGCGGCAGACAACCGCCCCATGAGATGATGCGAACGGCGAGGGAGATGATGGCGGGGAAGCGTCATCGGGCCAACTGATTTTCTCCTCTTGCAGTTGGGTTCGGTGGACGAAGACACCACCGGCTCGCTCTGGCAGGACACCCTCACAAACGGCACCCCGTAGATGCTTGATCCTTCAATCTCTGGTGGATGCTCCATCTGGGATCGATACTCCCACCACCGCTCCCTCATGATCGGATTCGGTGAATCTGTTTGCTCCATGGCCCAGAGGAGGAGCTCTATGTACTCCGGCGCGACTCCCTCCGGGAGTATCACCGCCTTTTCGCTCTGTTGCAGATATTTGGCCATGGATGTTGCCGTCGCTGCTAGTTGGTCCTTGTTGTCAAACCAAGACTGTATCTCCAACATCCTAGCTATCTTCACAGGGTCGCCGTTTGCGATCCTCACATATCGGTTGTACTCCTCCATCGATCTACTTGTCCACAGCACCTTCACTCGCCGGCGGTGGTTTTTGAATGGAAGAGGAGAGGAGCAGTGCTGGTTTTGGATTAGAACGGGAGAGGAGCGACGCTGGTTTTGGACTGGAACAGGGGAGGAGGGGCGGTGGTTTTGAAATGGAAGAGGAGAGGAGCGGCGCTGGATTTAGATTGGAATAGGAGAGGAGCGGCGGTGGTTTAAGAGGAGAAGAGCGGAAGAGTGGCGCTGGTCTTGGAAGTATTTTTTTGTTGTTTTGCGTATTTTGGGTCAAAGTTTGACCACGTACTGTATTTGACAAGCAAAATGTGAATGCATGTCACCAAAAATTGTATCGTTTGGTTCGTATCTGAATGTACTTTCAAATTATATTATTTTTGCAATGTATAACATATATTTTATGTGCGAAAATCATGGTGAATTATGACCCAGAATAAAAGGGAGACTAGTTAATGTGGGTTCGCTTTCTTAATTGAAGGGTAAATTGATTTTGATTTTGATACAGTCACAGCGCACCGGCCTTCTCGTCCAATCCTAAATCGCTGCCGCACGCTCCTCTCCCTCTTCTCCATTGCAAAACCACCTCCTCTCCTCTCCATCATCTCGATTCCAAAACCACCGTCTCGCCTCTCCCTCTTCTGATCTTCTCCATTGCAAAACCACCTCTTCTCCTCTCCATCATCTCCATTCCAAAACCACCTCCTCTCCTCTCCATCATCTCCATTCCAAAACC
>NC_057813.1:551769238-551780994 GCF_018294505.1 Triticum aestivum | reverse complement strand
CCCTCTTTTGATCTTCTCCATTGCAAAACCACCTCCTCTCATCTCCATCATCTCCATTCCAAAACCACCGTCTCGCCTCTCCCTCTTCTGATCTTCTCCATTGCAAAACTACCTCCTCTCCTCTCCATCATCTCCATTCCAAAACCAGCATCTCGCCTCTCCCTCTTCTGATCTTCTCCATTGCAAAACCACCTCCTCTCCTCTCCATCATCTCCATTCCAAAACCACTGTCTCGCCTGTCCCTCTTCTCTATTACAAGACCACTGTCTCTCCTTGCATCTTCCAAAGCTAGCACCGGACCACTCAGAAGGACATCTATGGAGAGGATGCAGCAGCGAATCAGGCAGATCGCCGGCGGTGACCAGGCAAAGTTAGCCAGGTTGAAGGAGATCCTTAGTTGGTTTGACAATGAGTGGGAGATTTTGAGGACGGTGCGGGCCATGTGGCAATGTATGCGAAAGAGTGAGACGACGGCAATGAGGGCGGCGATGTACATGTACTCCTCGGCGGCAGTCACGCCGCAGTCCTCCGAGTTCATCGAGTATCTCCTCTGGGCGATGGAGCAGACAGATTCGCCCGAGGCGATAGTTAGGTGGAGGTGGTGGGCGTACAGGTCAAAGGTCAAGCACCCAGAGGATAATGAATCGATCGAGTATGGTGTGACGTTCGTGAGGGTGCAGAGCTAGCCGGAGCGATAGGAGTATTCGTTCTCCCACCGCAAGAGGAGGCCGGATGGCGCGACGTCGCTTCCCCACCGTTCTCCATGGTTCCCTCGATGCTCGCCTCGTTTCAACGGGCGGCGGTAGGGTTTAAGTTAAGCTTCGCACTAACCTAATCTTCCACCTCTCATGCTTACAATCAGTGTGACAGCTAATGAAAATCATGCTTACAATCAGTCTCCGAGTACTACGCCAATCACCCTAAAATAGCTCTGGACCTTTGGGTCAAAGTTGTGACACAGTGTACAAATAAATAAAAATAGATTGGTGCTTCTTTCAGAAAAGAGTACTCCCTAGAAAACTGCCAATATAAGCTACTAGTATTTGGTTAGAGGATTTGCTGCCGAGAAAGATCCGTCCACAGAGAGCGCCACACATCCAACTGGTGGTGGTGGATGCCAATGCGTGCATGCAGCATGGTTGGTGTCGGTAATTTTTACTTGGCACACCTTGCACTCTGCATATATGCCGGTTCCATACGTACATTTGTGCAGTTCCACCAAAATGCAGCTGAATAACCCTGTTTGCATAGATAATGAAACAGTGTGATTACATTATAGTGACACCAGTTGATGAAACACACAAAATAAATAGAAGAAAATATTGGGATAGTATCATAGTATGCCATGCTGCGAGGGCGAGATGGGCCCTGCGACGCCTCATACTGGACATCGTCCCAAGTCTCCCAGATACACCTTCTACCAGTGATGAACATCAGTGTACAGTGGTAGTACAAGGAGGCACCTTGAGACATTCAAATCTCTATTTTTGTACATATCAACTAAAATTAAGCACCCCAGTTTGCAGAAACGCTTAAACATTAACAATGGGACTAGTTGATGAAACATACATTAACAAAGAGAAGCACTTTCTTTATCTACATTGGAAATGAAATGATAGAGATGACACTCGCTCTATTTTAACTGTATTATTACTTCATTTTATCAGTGACACTAGGCTTGAGCAGGTGGCAAACGAGGTGTACCGTGTGTCACAAGGATGGAGTCCGGGGGTGCTTAGACTGGGATGCTGAAGCTGGCTCTTTCAGTCACCAACATGCATGATTCAATTCATGGGCCTTTTGGTGCAGTTCACCTAAAATGAAGCAATGTCCCGTGAGCTAGCAGCTTCTTCTTCAATTTTTTTTAAGAAATGGGCTCCAACATCGGTTCCATTTCCATCAGAAAGTGAAACCCACAGAGCTTCTTCTTCATTAGTTGCAATAAAATTGAGCAACATCAAGGTTGGTTGTGAAGCTCTTGAAATGCTCAACTATAATTTGGATATCATTTGTGCAGTTCAACTAAGATCGAGCATGAAATGTATATCTCTGTTTGCACAAAAAAGGTGGAAAGGAGGGTGACTAACTAGTGATGAAACATGCATCAAATGAAAAGAAGCATGTTCCTTATCTGAATGGGAATCCTACAAGGACAGTAGCAATTTCTAAAACAGTGGCACTGCTAGATATTAGTGTGGGCATTAGGATTAACTATGACAACTGTTAAATACGACATACCTTTGGGCACGGGAGAGTAGGCGGACCAGGACAGTTGCATTTCTAACTAAAAGAACCAACTTATCTTAATGGGAAATTTTAGCAAGACATGTAAAGAAGTGCCATTGATTCATATTAATGGAGGCATTACATTGAAAACAACATTGGTTTAACGTGTCCTTACTTTTAACAGTGCGACTGCTACATTTTACTAGTGGCATTACATAAGAGTGGCTCGGGGCAACAAACATCAGAACAGGATATCTGGGTTGGTCCCATTTTTGTTAGGTATAGCCACCTTATACTGTGTGAGGCTAGCAAATCTAGTGCTGGACTTACTCTGTTGACTTGTCCCCCAGTCCCCACTTTCTTTCCTTTTTCAACCAATAGATCGGGTTTATATTGAGTTTGTACTGTGTTTCCCTTTATTTCCCTATTAGACCTAGAGAACAGTTGGATAGCCAGTCTCTGCGACTTTTCGCCCCCATTATTTCCTCTTTCGACCAAGCCCTAGATTCAGGTAACAAATCCTCCGCCATCCCCCACCGCCTTTCTTCCTTGTTTGAACCAAGTAGTACTAGATTCGAGTGCATGAACTAGTTTTACCTCTTAAACATAAAAAAATTAGGTGGTTTTCAAACAGCCGATCGATCCTATCTACGAGGGGGCCTGAGAAATGGTAAAAGATACAAATGCAGTGATGTCAGGAGCTCGGGAAGTAGAGCAAGGCCAGTTTCAAAGGAAGTTATACCTGATGGTCGCCGGGATGTCGCTAGGTGGGAGGCGGGAGGCCGGATCTGCCCACACTACGGCGGGGAGGAAGAAGGGGTCGGAGGCCCTCCCTCGCCAGTGGTGCATCGGAGAGAACGGCAAGGCAGGCTGATCGGGACGCACCCAGCAGTGGGGAAGAGCCATCGCCGAGGACGACCGCGTGAACTTTGCACCTTCTCACCTTCCCCGGCGGAGAGGATCCGGCTGGCTCTGTGACCAGCGGTGAGCAGAGAGAGAGAGAGAGAGAGAGAGTGTGTGGCCACCGCTGTCATGCTTAGATCTGGAGAGGCCGAGACAGTGTGAAGAGAGCAACACTAGCAAGCAAGCGCGGAGGCTCCTGCTTATATAGTGGAGTAGTACTAGTTTTCTTTTGTCTACCGGAGCCGGCTTGACCTCGTCAATGACTGTCGAGAAGTCTTCATGCACGTGGCCCGGAGGCGCAGTTGTCGTCATTTTGATCTGAAGTGCCGGATTATAATATATAACATGAAAAAATGCCACATGACAAGAAATCATAACCTCACTGCCCAAAGGAGACAACATGAATCCTGACGGACAAACTAGACGAGGAACAAAGCTCAAATTAAAGTTAAACTCGTAGAAAAGGGGTCCATCGATAGATGTCCTAATTAACATAGCCAGCTTGACCTAGATGGCAGCCGAGTAGTCACTGTTCGTGCATGTGCCCCCAATGACTAGCCCAACTCAGTCATTGTTGTTTAACCCTCGCAGTGATCCAAAGCACATGACACCTAATTTTGTGAGATGACAAGAAACCTTTTTTTAGATTTCTCACCACAACTACAGCCTTGTACAACACAGCCTGCATGATATGTAGACGATAGCCAATCCATGCGTGTCTGCTGGAGTCTGGTCAGATGGATGGACGAACTGATCTTCCGTGTCTTGTAGGGATCGTCCAGGCACCAACGTAGTACAAGACTTCTCTAGTACTATCGCTCGTCTCCCTCTTCTACTAAGTCACCCAACTTGCGGGGCCGGGGAGTGTGCCTATGGTCGGTTCCCAATTGCCATCCCACATGTGTGTGCAAATGCAATATGACGCGCGTTCCATTCGGAGAGCAGCGTGCCAGACCGATCGACCGCCTGGGGTGCGACGCGAACGCGACGGGCGTGCTGTATACTCTGTACATGTGTACCACCGTTTTCTAGACGCTTTTCTCCATGGCACGAGCGCAATCCATGGATACAAAATTAGTATACTGTATACTATTTAAAAGTCGAGGGCGGGGCTTTTCCTGCGCGGTAGGCGGCGGGGCAGTTCCGCCTAGTCGGTTCGATAGAGACGCGAGAAGACGAGGGAGTAGGCTGCTACAAACGTAGGGTTGTGTGATTTAACAGCGAGTTACTGCTGGACAGGTGGGGCCCCGTGATTTGACTTGCCATTATCATTTTAACTGCGGTGCTACGACCGGCGTGAGTCTCCTGATTCCTGACCACCTCCATACAGGTGCCTCTCCCAATGCTCCACCATGTAGTAGAGGCTGGCTCTTGCATGAGAGCCCACTTCTCCACTTTTTCCTTGCCTCTCTTTCCTCCACATATGCAAAAATGCCATGTAAAGCACACTATTGTACTTACTTTTACTTGCTCCTACAGGTGCTAGGCTTGCCACATAGGCGTAAAGTCTGATGTGGCAAGTTAATCAAGAAGAGAGAGACTAGTTTGGTGACCCAAGGAAGAAATGGTGCTAAGCGCGTGTACCTAGGTGAAAAGACAATTTTGAGTCTATAGCTAATTAAATGAAGCAAACATAGCAACACCATTTCATTAGAAGAGGTCACTCCTTGGCAAATGCAATAAATACTAGTACTCCCTGTGTCCCATAATATAAGAACGTTTTTGGCACTACACTAGTGTGAAAAACATTCTTATATTTTGGGACGGAGGGAGTACGAAGAAAGAGATAGAGAGGAGTAAAATAAATAAATACACTTATTGCCAACCTTATAGCCAACCTTGTTGTAGTATGAGTGACTAAGTGATGACTATGTATGACATTCCAACATCAGATAACCTAACGCACTGTGTTAAATCTCCAAGGGCGCGACCGTGCGAGCGACGCGGCGGTCATCGTAGGCGCGACCATGATAAGGGCTGCTGGCAGCCCTTGGATCTAAGATCAATCGGTTGCATGCTAAGTTGCTAAAAATTTGCAGAATAACCCTCCAGGATAGGATATTCACCCATAGGTCTAGAATCACGCCATGCAACTGTTCGATCTCAGATCCAAGGGCTCTCGGAAGCCCGTATCATGGGAGAATGGAAAGCCACTACCCTGCAGTTCGCACGCTGGCAGTTCGCTCCTACTCGTCCCCGCGCGTCCTTTAATACTACGGCGGTTCGCTCCTAGTCGTACCGTCCATTCACATTACGGCAGTTCCACTAATCCTAACCCTCCTCCCAAATCCATGGCGTCCCAAATCTCCATGATCGGCGGTGAGTACAAGGTTAGAACCATCACTAACGATGAGTTCGACGTCATCTACACACGTTCTTCCGCGATGGTGAAAGGATGCCTTTCTCGCTTCAGACACATGTTCGAAGACTCAGATGATGAGTGGGTCGCTGGGCTAGATGTTGAGTACACCACAGTCCTGGGACGAGAGAAGGATCTAAAGGACGAAGAGAGGAAGAAGCCCGTCGTGATCCAGGTTTGCGTGCATGACTTATGCTTGGTCTACCACATATGCCATGCCGATGTTGAGTGCCAGGATTTTAAGGACTTCCTCGAGAGCAACCTAGTCAAATTAGTTACTGTAGACTTTGGTAATGACAAAGAAGTCCTGCGTCGGATAGGCCTCGTTGTAGGCAACACCTTCGACCTCCAGAAGAATCGGCTGGTGTCCTCTCGTCAGCCTTCAATGCTGACCCTGGCAGGAGCCATGGTTCATCCTTCGTACGGTAAACTGGAGAAACCTCCATACACGTTTCATCATCATGCATGGTAGAGGAATGTACTAGATATAGACCACATCCACTATGCTGCAATGGATGGCTACCTTTGCTGCAATATCTACAAGGGTTGGATGAAGATCAACAGCCAAGTGTGCGGTTCAAGCAAAGAAGTATCAGCCAAGAGGAAGAGGGACAAGGACGAAGTCGAGGACGTGGACGCGGACTCCGAGTAAGGTGGCAGTGTCGTTGCTCATGGTGGTTCTAATACAGTGTCTACCAGAATAGTTGCAAAGTTTAATTTCAGGTGTGCTTAATTTAATTTGAGGGGTGTGTTGTGCTGAGCCCCCAGTAGAACTATGTTATGTTTCTTCTTGTTACTTTAACTCTTCAGTATGTACATACTAGTATTTCTTACATTTCATATTTTAGTTGGTATAGTACTACCACTCGTTTCTTCACATTATATACGTACAATATATATGGCCAACATCATATAGCCAGCAGTTTAGTTGTCAAAGAATTTCAGGGTGCTTAGTTTTGTCAAAGAATTCCAAGGTGCTTAGTTTTATTTTAGGGGTGTGTTGTGCTAGACACCATTATTGTGACTAGCCTTTTTAATAGTACTATATTCATAATTTGGCGACGAGCACTCTCTACATGTGCCACCTTTTTTTTAATTTCAAGTTTTGCTCCATGGCGCAATCCATCGATACTACTGCTGTACAAAAGTATACATTTTTAAAAGGCTAGAGGGCGGGGCAGTCTAGCTTAGTCGGTTTCACGAGAGGTGAGGGCCTTTGTGATTTGATGGCTCATTACTGCTGGAAGGCGGGGCCTTGTGATTTGACTGCTTGTATAAATGCGACGACAACTGGATCGAGGAGGAGCAAAGAGCCGTGCGGTATACTCAAGTTTTCCACTCGAGTAGTACTGCGACAGAGGAGCTAGAAACATGGCAGCCCAGTGCCATATGGCGATAAAAAATGATCTAATTTGCTAGTCATCTCTTAGCATTGTTCTATTCATTCCCTAAATAAACCATTGTTCTAGTCATGCCTCGCAGAGAACGTGACACGTGCGGCGAAACACCCAAAGCTAAAGATGAAACACATGAGCAAAAGAAGAAGGAAGATTATCACCCCAAATGATCTAATTCACCGCAGAGTCATAACTGCTTCTTCATTGCCTCCATGACCTCTATTTCCTTGCACATCTCCTCCGCCATCTTCTTCATTCTGTCCATGACGTGGCATTTCTCGACGCGAGCCTTCATCATCTGTTCCACGGCCGCATTACGTACCTTGATAGCAGCCGGGTGCTCGATGCGGAGCTGCACCAACTCCTCCTTCTGTTCCATGATGAGGGCCTGCAGCATCTTCATCGAGGAACTACTATTCTCATGCAGCTTCTTCCAGCCGGTGTTCTTCTCCTTCAAAAGGTCGACCTCGTGGCAGAGCTTCGCCTTGTCCTCCCGCAGACGCAGGATTTCGCTGGTCGTCTTCTTCTCCGAGGCAATCCTCTTCTTCAGCAGCATCACCAAGCCGGCGGTCAACTCCCCCTACTGATTGAGCTCAGCGGGCATGTCGTCGAGGCTCTCCTTCAGCAACTCCATCAAGCCTTGGATGCACTCCTTCTGCTTATTGAGGTGCTTCTTGAGCTGATCGGGCATGCCATCGAGGGATAATGACTCCAGCTCCGCCGGCTCGGCATGTTCGCCTCCGCGGCTAGGGCGCTCCTGGGAGCCATCGCCTGCCCGTGAGAGATCTTTTGAGGTCTCTGCGTGGCGGCGAGCCCTCTTTTTTTCCCGCAGCTTTGGTTGCCGCTCCCTTGTTACAAGTAGTTCTCGACCTAGAGCTCTGCTCAGCGGCCATGGCAACGACGGATGAAGAAGAAGCACTTATGAGGAGGAAAGGTAGAGTAATTTTCGGTTAGGTAGTTCCCCTTTTTATAACCTAAGTACTAGCACTAGTACTAATACCTGCATAGTGGGAACACGTTCAGGTTTGGTACGTACTAGTAGGTGTGAGCAGGCTTTCGAATGTGATAGGAACAAGGTAAAGATTAATTGATGGTTTTGGTTTCGAGGCCCGAAACGGCTCCCGATGAGTTTAGCGGAACATAAATTTCAAGTACTACACTGCTCAAATGCGTAAATATTATGTTACTGTCAAAAATTGGCACAAAATACGAAGGAGACCAATGGAAGTACTACTAGCAACCCACGATTTAACTACTCGCATGCGCGCAGTGGAGTAATAATGTCTTTCTTCCGCCCTCACGTCCACTCAATTTGCATGCGCTGTATTAATTGACCATCAATGAAGTGAACAACTTTATACGCGTCAAATTATCACATTGGGTGGATCTTGGTACAAAATTGCGTCCGCCCGTGTACCCGCGTGTGCGTGCAAGGGAATGAGTGTGTGCGTGGCGTGGGTGCACATCTTCGCTTCGCGCATGTACCGCCAGTATGGCTTAGGGAGGACGAGTACATTCTTCTGGAACCAGCAGCACGTCACTGTGATCAATCCACGCAAGGAGGTCGTGACAACGCCTCCACATGTGCCACGTGGCTTCATGAACTATAAGAGAGACACTGTGTAGCTGCCATTGGTATTCTAATTTACGTGTTTTGCACATACTCGAAGTACTAGTAAGGTACACGTGCATTGCACGCATTAGATTTTGCAACCAAATTATGAATAAATACCACACTATAGCATGTAAGCTCTGAGTCATATATGCCTGATGTAGCCCTTCGTTTAATTCTTATAGTTCATCTCATTCAAAATCAATTAGTTTTTATAAAAAAGCTAAGAACGAGGGAATAGGAAAAACATGGGATTATAGTGGAATGTCGTCTTGAATCCTACAAGATTGTACGAGTGTTTGATTGTGCATAGAAAAAACGCAAAATTATTTCAAAGAGGATTGAGTGGATGGGATGTTTCCTATGAAATCTAGTGCAAATGAATCATATGGAAAAATTCCTATGGTTTACAATCCTACGAATCAAACAACCAAGATAGGAAAAATTCCTAATGATTAGAATCCTCCAAAATTCCTTTGAGAATCCTTTGAATCAAAGAAGCCCTTAATCTATTTTATGATTCATGGAATTGTGCGTTGTAAAGCATAAAGTAAAAACAAATAATGGCAATTCAACTAGAAAAAAAGTTTGGGCAGTTATGATACGGAAGATTCTAGAACAAAAGAGAACCACTGTTGTTTTGAGGTTTGTGCATTATGATTGAGTTCAACCATAGAGTCTGCTAGATTGTACATGTGGCAAAATGCTAGAAGATGGTGCGAGGGGCCGAGTGGAGGGAGACTATGAAGGAATGCACAAGTGCGAGATCGATATTTAGAGAGAGGGAGCGAACACGTGCACTGTTGCGTGCAGTGGCAGAGCCATGAAAAATAAATGAGCTAGGGGGGCAAGCATTGCTAATCCTTTACAAGGAGGGTTAATTCATGAACTTAAACCATTTTTAGCAGCAATTGTCTAATGATCACATTCATATTAGCCTCGATATATAGTGATGTTAGGGGGGCAGGGCCCTTACTGCCCCCTGTCTTCGCCATTGTGCACGCGTCTGAGAGATGAAGCGGAAGGCATGGATGATGAGAGGGGGACATTGGATATATAATTAATGTGGGTGTATTGGCTATATATGTTAATCCTATATAGAGAGGTATAGATTGATCGATGTGGACGTGGGAAAGAGGGTGAGACCTCACTGGATATATTGATTGATCGGTTTGTGTGGAAAACTATGAAAGACCTAGCTATATACACACATACATAGAGGAACATCGATCGTTGTGCATGCACGCGTGAGAGATAAAGAATGCCCGGTATGGAGAGGGGTATATGTGTGGGTGTGCCCCTTCATGGGAGACCTACCTGAAGAAAAAGATTGCAAGCGTGCGATGGATAATGCCGACTGGTAGTGTGTGTGCATGCATGCACGAGAGAAAGTTAGTGGTACAATTATAAAGAGAAGACTACTGTGTGGGTGTAAAAGAATAGGTGAGGTCATAATCAATGTAAAGTTGGATTCAAATATTTGAATAAGAGATCCTGATGTTTGAAACCCATGCATGCATGAATATAACGGAGATCTGCACGGTGTGGTTTGGTAACGAGCATGTTGTAATGTATACACATTGAACAAGGTCAGACTGATTTGAATTTGAGATACCAATGGCAGACATCATTTGGCCACGTCGCATCCGTGCATGGACACACTATATACCCCTATATATATTACATTTTTTATATTGTGTGCGGGTAACTTTAACTTTGAAAGATGGTCATTGGATGAGGCGAATCTAATGGTCCAAAGATGGCAAATTTGAGCACTACTGGCCGTTGGATATCATCTAGATTCCACCAGATTTCACCACATGTATAATCTAAAAGACTCCATGGTTGAACTTAAGCATAATGCACAAACATCAAAACACAAGCACTTCTTATTTGTTCTAAAATCTTCCATATCAGAATTGCCCAAATGTTTTTCTACATGATTTGCCATTATTTGTTTTTACTTTATTTCTTACAACGCACAATTCCATGAATCTTAAAATAGATTAGCTTTCTTATAAAAACTAGATGATTTTGAATGAAATGAACTATAAGAATTAAATGAACATCTACATCATGCATATATGACTCAAAGCTTGCATGCTATAATGTGGTATTTATTTATAATTTGGTTGCCAAATCTCATGCGTGCAATGCACGTGTACCTTACTCTAGTCTAAATGGTGTTTGTGTGTGTGTTGTGCGTGTTGAGGTGCAAATTGTATTTTTTTGGTACACGTTAAGCTTGTTCTTCCGAAATTTCAAGCCGCGCCTTGTTATGCCGAAAATTCAAGTTACCGTCTCTATCTATCGTGCTGCGAAACTCCCGCCTCTTCGACCCGCACCTTGTTAGCCCGAAATATTTAAGATATATCTTTGTCTCGTTGTGCTCCGACAACTCCCTCCATCTCAACCCGCGCCATGCTATTTCGAAATTACAATGCACGCGAAAACTCCCACCTCTTGTGAAATCCCGACACACGAAATGCCTGTGGTACCCCTGAACTGAAAGAACCGCCTCAAATCGGTGGGGGTACTTTCGTAACTTACCCCACATTTCGGACAAGCGCGTCTCTAAGCCATGGTTCCCCACTGCCATCCCATCCGCCCACCCATTCGTACACCAAGGCCGCGAAAACCCGCGACGAAACCCCACACCCTGCTCCATCCTCCACCCAGCCGGAGCCTTTTCCCCGACGACATTGTCCACAGCAACACCTGGATGTCCCTCATCCACCGTACCGGATGAGGATCCGTCGTCGATCTCGTGGTCGCGCCCGTTCAGCCACCCCGTCCTCCACCTCCAAGGAGCTGCCCCGACGTTCCCCTCGTCTTTCGCGCCACCTCCATTCCCACACCACCGTCTTCACCTGCACCACCGGAAGAGCATCATCATCACCGTTTCCTCGGATGAAGCTGCGGCCTAATCGGCGCCGCCAAAGAGGTTGTACACTAATCGCCACATTTTCTTCTTGATTCGATCTCACGGTGCTGCCGGCGCTCGGTCCCGAGCCGACACGGCGTGGCTCCATCCACGGCGGCGTCGCCGGCCACTTCCTCCACGGTGTTGCTCCCTCGGCAGCGACGTCCACATCAGTAGGAGTTGCTGCTGCTTTAGCTCTCGCTCGAGCTGCTACTCTGCTCTTGCTCTCGGTCCCCTGCTTGGTCTGCTATTGCTCTTGCTCGCGCTGCTGCTCTCGCTCTTGCTCTTGGTTGCGATACTACTCCGATTTAGCTACACTTCAGTCGACTGAATCGA
>NC_057813.1:551699277-551768935 GCF_018294505.1 Triticum aestivum | reverse complement strand
GGACCGGCAGTGGGGACTGTTTTCGGGGCGGGCGGGGCGGCGCACCGCCGGCCACGGGCGGCGGGGGGCTGCTGTTTAGCCGGTGGTGGCTGGCGGCTCAGGGGTGGAGGTTGAAGATGAACCGCAGGCCCTTGATTTCGTATCCAATGGCTGCAAAATCGACTGACCAGAGATGAAAAAGTCAGTCGACTGACGTGTAGCATCACCTTGCTAGTGCGTTCAGTTTTGACAGCAAAATTCAGTTTCGACAACAAAATTCAATTTCGATAGTTAAATTCAGTTTCGATAGTTAAGTTCAGTTTCAACAGTTAAGTTCAGTATCGACAGTTAAGTTCAGAGATGAGCGGCTGATGTATTTTACATCTAGTACTTTGTGGTTATGTATATTACGTCATGTATTGGAGATGCTATTAGAATTCCACTCAGGTAAATGTTGTTCGTTGTCTCTCTTGTCCTGCTTCAGCCTCAGCGTCGTACAACTCACCGGAGCTGCTCCAATGACGAAACCCTCCATCACAGCGGAGCAGTACCTCGGGCTCCACCTCCAGATGCCTAAGATCTTCTTCCCCTCCTCCGACAGCCAAGTCAGCCGGAGCATCCTCACCAGCCAACCCAATCACGCTGAGATCGACATGGCTTCGCCAAAAAGGTTGTACACTTGTTGCATCTCTTTTTTACTCTACATGTTATATATATTGTCCACTGAGCACTCATAGTAATGGGAAATATGATTATTTTATCCTACTATATGACAAGCAGTGAGGTACCAGGCAACTTAGCTATCCGTGATGGACTCTCTTGAACGCCATCATTATTTATCTCTGCGCGTTTGAGCTGTGCATTTGTCGATGGGCCTCGGAGTTGATCTAGTATGGCAGTGGCCTGGGTCCAAAGTAATAGAAGTAGCACAAAAACATTTTTTAGTGTATGATTTTCCTTGCTCAAGCCTGCCTACTAGAATCGCCAGTGCTTGAAAGGAAAAGTGAATGAAAAACATAGGAATTGGAAAGTTTCCTATGGTACTACTTTTCATGAATTTGGTGCATAGGAATGGAGCAAAGAAAAACTGTAGGATGTGTTCCTTTAGTGTCTCCTTGAAAGAAAAACCGTAGGAATTCTAATTTCTAGTTCTCCTCCTTTTCATATTCCTATTCATCAAGCACAAGACTAAGAGATAGTAGCATAATAGCATTATAACCATACATTTTCTTGTGGTTTGACTTAATCTCACCATGCTTTTTGGCATCCTGTGATCTTCCAATTGTTGTGAATCAAACACCCAGATTGGCAGAAATCCCGTGTTTTTATATTCTCTGTTTTGCACGTGCATTCCTATCCTATTCCTGTCTATTTCCTATCCCTGGATTGTTAGAATCCTCAAAATCAAACAAGCCCTTACTCAATTACTTCTGTTACAGATATGTGTCAAAGAAAACCTTGTGTGGTTTGTCCTACTCCTGTGGCACTGTGTTCCACCCCAGCTCAGCTGCTCCAACGATGGAAGGGTTCACCATAGCATGGATCCGCTCTCCAGACTGTCTTTACCCGGCGCCGGCAGCCACGACAACTACATTACCATCATCAACTGAGCAGATGACCTTGAGGACTACACGGGTCCGCAAGAGAGGTCGCACTCTTCTGTGTCTGCTTACGTTATGCGTCGCTTAATATGATGACATGCTACATTATTGTCGTGTTCACCTATTAGACTCCGAGTCAGGTCCAAACTAATGCTGAAACTTGAGTTTTTAAATGGTTGTGGGGTACATATTGGGGCAGCAATCAGCACTATCTGTCTACTATCTGGTTAATCTCCGGTGTCTACTATGAGTTTCATGTTGGGTGCAAACAAACATTAAAGGAGCCATTATCTGTATTTTTTAACTAAAGCTATTATCTGCCTACTATCATTGGTTTTGGGTCTATCCACAGTTTGCTACCATCACTCTGGATTTGTGCATGCACTCCTTACATAATCTCACTATGTTTTATTCATATGCATGCCAGTTATTGTACACAATGGAACTGATCATGTAGAGCAAAAGATACGAGCCTTGCGTGGCAATAAAATTTCATGCAGACGTCATTCCATGGTGGGCGCAAAGGCAGCCCCCCCTCCACCCATTTCGGATCATAATCAAGAGGAAGATAACTGTTCTGAGGGGGATTCAGAAGGAGAAGACCACTCCTATTTACCCCATGAGGTCTTCGCTCTAACTTGGCATGCTGATGTTGGTAATATCATGCATATGGTGTCTTGCATTGCTTACTGTATACATTAAAGATGTCATTTGCTTAGTTTAGACATGATTTGTGTCAATGCCATCTGTTTAGTTTCTTTATCGTATATGTGAATCATGCAATGCCATCTTGTCTAGCCAGGCATCATATATGTGAATTTTGCAATGCCACCCTGGTTAGCCAGTCATCTTATATGTGAATTATATCATGCCATCATTTTTTATTACATGTTAAATTTGTCAACATTTTTAGTACATTCAATCACTCTTCCTGTGCATCCGCCATTCGGCATGGTCATGGAAAAATTTGGAGTGGAAACAAGGTCTTCAGAGCAGACAATGCTATCTGACGAAGCCGCATGTCTTGCTGGTTACCGATAGCTCCTCAGAGGAGGATTCAGAGACAGATGACCAGTCATATCCCCCCCCCCCCCGAGGTGCATGCCCTAACTTGGCAGGGTTATGTTACTCATATCGTGCGTATGGTATCTTGCATTGCTATGTCATTTGCTTAGTTTAGACATGCTTTGTGTGAATGCCACCTGTTTAGTGTCTAATTACCATATATGTGAATTATGCAATGCCATCTTGTTGCAAGACATTATATATGTGAATTATGCAATGTTATCTTGTTGCAAGGCATTATGTATGTGAATTATGCAATGCCATGCTGTTTAGGCAAGCGTCATATATGTGAATTATATCATGCCGTCCTTTTTTTGTATTTCTCATTGCTTTTGTCGACAATGTTTGTATATTCAACTGCTCTTCCTGTGCATCAGCCATTTGAATTGGTGATGGAGAAATCTAGAGTGAAAACAAGGTCTTCAGAGCAGACAATGCTACCTACTAAAGCAGATATTTTGCTAGTTACAGATAGCTCTTCAGAGGAGGATTCAGAGGTAGATGACCAGTCCTATTATCCCCCTGAGATGTATGCTCAAACTTGGCAGGGTTATATTACTCATATAATGCATATGTTGTATTGCAATGCTTAGTTTTTACATCATATACACAATATTGAATGCCATCTCCTTAGTTGACACATCATATATGTGATTGCCCTCTGCTCACTTCCTTAGTATATAAATCATATATTTGAATTATGTCATGCCATGATGTTTACATAGACAGCATGTATCTGAATTATGGCATGTCAACCCATTTTCTAAAGACATAATATAGTTATATCATCTCATCTTGTTTACATAGTCATCATATTTTACCTTATGTCATTCTATCCGTGAATTATATCATGCCATCATGTTTCCATTGACAGCATGTTTGTGATTTATGGCATGCCAACCACTTTAATAGACACATCGTATAGTTATATCATGTCATCCTGTTTACATAGTCATCATATTTTGAAGTATGTCATTCTATCCTGTTTAGTTAGCCATCATACATGTGAAATTATGTCATGCTATCCTGTTTAATTAGCCATCATATATGTGAAATTATGTCCTGATATTCTATTTGCTTAGACAACATAAATGTGAATTATTTCATGCCCTGTTTTCTTCCCTACTATCCATTGCACCTGTCTATCTTACAATGTATGTACATTCAATTAATTTTCTTGTTTATCAGCCATTTCAATTGGAGGGAGTGATGGTAGTATCTGTGGGAGTAAAAACACGGTCTTCAGAAAAGATCGTGCTACCTGTCGATGCAGATAGAACCACGGTTGTACTTGCCCAAGAACCAGCCCCACCACACATAACCCACACTCATGCAGATTGTACCCCTACCCAGTTGGACAGAGAACCAGCTACACCCCTTCTAACCCCAACCCCAGCAGGTAGACACCCAGTTCCCATTGACACAACACCGTCTCCACCACAGAGCACCCAAACACGAGCAATTAGTAAGGCAACTACAGTGCCTAAATCACGAGGATCACCACTCCGAACCCGAAGTCAACGCTTAAAGCAGAAGAAGAATTATTCTCAGGTCAGGTTCCGTAGCTATGGTTCATACTACTTTGCTCTTGCATTACTGTATTTACTAATACCAACTAATTTCAAATTTGAAGGATGCAATTGAAACTCCAATGGCAGAACAGGTATGTTTTAAACCTGTTTCTTTAACGTGTTTGGCTGTTTGCTGTTGTAACTTGCTCTATGTTGATTTCAGTTTCAATTGAATAAATAGTTATGTTCTCATGCCATGCACATTACAAGTGTTGTTATTGCTGTGTAGTTTCCCACACTTATATGATTCGAACTGTATCTATCTTGATTTGGCAACATAAACTAGAATGATATAGACCATACAATGACCATATTACATAGATATATGTTTGTTTCATGCTGTTATCCTGTCCATCTTACTACTGAACTGGTTTACCAAAATGACTTTCATATACTACATTGTAAACCTGAGATGTGTTTGTTTGTTTCTCTTTTAGAACGCGGATAAAATATTGGAGAAGAGTACCCTGTTATGCAATGGTAAAGGAAGTAATGCAGATAAGATTCAAGATAGTGAGACATTCTTGTTGGTCTCCAAGAAAGCTGATATAAACTATATTGAAGACACTGAGACAACCCCAAAGTCATATCTTGATGTAGTGTTCGAGTTACTGGCTACCACTGCTGGCACCAGCTCCTCGAACTCGTTGCCTGAATCAGTTCGGCTTCTTGAGTCTCAACTTCAAGTTGAACGACATCGATCAGATGTTATGCGACAGGAAGACGAAGGACTGAGGAAGTCCCTGCAGAATTCAGATGCATACTTTCCGGTGCAACAACAAGCGCTGGAGGACTTAAGCACCAAACAAGAGAAAGTTAATAAGCTTGCTAAGCAACTTGCCAGCATTATGGGTACCCAGGATATTGTTTCTTGAGCTCTTCTGAAGTGGTTTCAGTTCTAGACTTGTTTTGCTGCGACATTTATATGCTGCTGTGTTCCCTATATTTGCACTTGTGGCGAACTTTGATGCCCAGTGGATGTAATATGTGTAATAGCCGTGATAGCCTAGTGTAAGTTGCTTGCTTATTTATTTCCTTGTTGTCTTGTTTATTTGTTTGCTTGAAGTCAGTGTAGTTCTTTTTCTGCGGGTTTCTAGTGTCTGCAATAACCTATTTTTTAAAACTAGGCCACAATAACCATGGGCTAATATTTACTGTAGTGACACTGGGCCTCCTACGGGCCATAGAAACAGTGGGCCTTCTACGGGCCGTATAAGCAGTGGGCCTTCTACGGGCCGTAAAAACAGTGGGCCTTCTATGGGCCATAGAAACAATGGGCCTTCTACGTGCCGTAGAAACAATGGGCCATCTATGGGCCGTATCATCAATGGGCCTTATATGGGCCGTATGATCGATTGGCCAAACATGGGCCAAACAGACAGCATTCTGGCCGTAAACGGGCTAGAGTTGGAATCGTCCGTTCATGGTCCGACCATAACGGGCCATCATTAATAGGCCGTATTTGATGACGCTATGAAAACAGCCCAACGTATTAACGGACCACAAATGGGCCAACTGTAACCACGGGCTGAATTTGGCCCACAAGCAGAAAATGACAGTAATGGGCCGTAAGTAAACGAATGCTGGAAATGAGCCCAAGAATAAATGGGCTTTGAGAAGGCCAAAAGATAACATGGGCTGGAAATGGCCCAACGGAATAACAGGCCGTTAATGGGTATAAAGTGATACACTGTTCTTTACGGGCCAGTTTCACCACAGGCTGTTAATGGGTGTAAAGTGATACACTGTTCATTACAGGCCAGTTTCACCACGGGTCGTTAATAGGCCAAGAGTTACATAGGGCCTCATATGGGCCGAAAGACGTCATGGGCCATACATGGGCCAGAAGTGAAAACGGGCTGGAATCATATTCGATGGCCCAGATGACACTACTGGGCCTAATTCGAATAGAGCGTAAAGGGCCTTGGGTTAGCGGGCTGTAAATGGGCTATATGCAAACAGGCCATTAACAGGCTTTCCATGGGCCGGCCCGCCACCTTTTGACCAAGTCAAACGTGCCAACCTTTTCACAGGAATGGGCCTCTGTTGGGCCGTGCCACATGTCGATGTATCATAGGCGACTTCTGTCCAATGAGTGGATGGCATCTGTCCTAGCGATGAGCCGACACGTGTTTCCTCCAGCCAATGATGATTTTACACATGGAAAATCCCCATTGGTCGGGGCTGTTAACGGGTTATCGGATCCAAAACCGACCCGATAGCTTAACGGCGTTCCGTTACGGTGGATGCCACGTGTCGGTCACCCTTGATGAAACACTTCTGTGAAGCGCGATTTATCGTCATGGAAGTGGACACTTCGGTGATGATAATTTTGGTAATGTCATGGAACACTTCTACGACAGCACATGTACGACTATCTTGATTCTGTCATAAAATTGTCATGGATGTACATGCATGACAAAAAACGCGACCTACTATGACAAACACGTATCATCACGGAAGTGTATTTTTTTGTAGTGGTGTGATTGATGTAACAGGAAAAATGAAAGTCATTGCACATGGTTCCAATTTTAGGAACCATGTGTGATTGACGTACTACCTCCGTCCTGGTTTATTGGTCCCCTTTGTAATTTGTTTCAAATTTTGACCAAATATTTAACTAACAAATGTTTATGCATGTCACCAAAAATTATATCATTGAACACTATGTTCAAATATGCATCAAACGATATAATTTTTGCTGACCCGCACTAACATTTTGTCAGTTAAATCTTTGGTCAAAATTTAACGCAAATTACAAAGGGGACCAATAAACCAAGATGGAGGTAGATTCCTGTTGGGGAACGTAGTAATTCAAAAAAATCCTACGATCACGCAAGATCTATCTAGGAGATGCATAGCAACAAGATGGGAGAGTGTGTCCGCGTATCCTCGTAGGACAAAAGCGGAAGTGTTTAGTAACGCAGTTAATGTAGTCGAACGTCTTCATGATCCAACCGATCCAAGTAACGAACGTACGGCACCTCCGTGTTCAGCACACGTTCAGCACGATGACGTCCCTCGAGCTCTTGATCCAGTTGAGGACAAGGGATAGTTCCGTCAGCACGACAGCGTGGCAACGGTGTTGACGATGTTACCGGCGCAGGGCTTCGCCTAAGAACTACAATGATATGACCGACGTGTTAAACTGTGGAGGGGGCACTGCACACGGCTAAGATATTGTTTGTTGTTCTTTGGAGTTCCCCCTGCCCTGTATATAAAGCAGGGAGGAGGAGGAGGCCGGTCAAGGGGGAGGCGCGCCAAGGGGGGGAGTCCTACTAGGACTCCAAACCTATTAGGATTCGCCCCCCTTTCCTATTCCAAGAGGGGGAAGGAGGGAAGGAGAGGGAGAGGGGAAGGAAAGAGGGGGCCGCGCCCCCTCTCCCTAGTCCAATTCGGACTGTCATGGGGAGGGGCGCATGCCACCTTGTGGCCATCCCTCTCCTACTCCCTTATGGCCCATCTAGGCCCTTAACTTCCCCGGGGGGTTCCGGCAACCCCTCGGTTCCCCGAAAAATGTCCGAACTCTTCCAAAACTTTTCCGGTGTCCGAACATAGCCTCCAATATATCAATATTTATGTCTCGACCATTTCGAGACTCCTCGTCATGTCTGTGATCTCATCTGGGACTCCGAAAAAACTTCGGTCATCAAAAACACATAACTCATAATACAAATCATCGAACATTAAGCGTGCGGACCCTACGAGTTCAAGAACTATGTAGACATGATCGAGACACATCTCTGATTAATAACCAATAGCGGAACCTGGATGCTCATATTGGATCCTACATATTCTACGAAGATATTTATCGGTCAAACCGCATAACAACATACGTTGTTCCCTTTGATCAGTATGTTAGTATCATCATACCTAGTTCAATCTCGTTACCGGCAAGTCTCTTTACTCGTTCTGCAATGCTTCATCCTGCAACTTACTCATTAGTCACATTTCTTGCAAGGCTTATAGTGATGAGCATTACCGAGAGGGCCCAGAGATACCTCTCCGATACACGGAGTGACAAATCCTAATATTGATCTATGCCGACCCAACAAACACCTTCGGAGATGCCTGTAGAGCATCTTTATAATCACCCAGTTACGTTGTGACATTTGATAGCACACAAGGTGTTCCTTCGGTATTCAGGAGTTGCATAATCTCATAGTCTGAGGAACATGTATAAGTCATGAAGAAAGCGGTAGCAATAAAACTTGACGATCATTATGCTAAGCTAACAGATGTGTCTTGTCCATCACATTATTCTATAATGATGTGATCTCGTTCGTCAAATGACAACACATGTCTATGGTCAGGAAACATAACCATCTTTGATTAACGAGCTAGTCAAGTAGAGGCATACTAGGGACACTTTGTTTTGTCTATGTATTCACACATGTACTAAGTTTCCGGTTAATACAATTCTAGCATGAATAATAAACATTTATCATGATATAAGGAAGTATAAATAACAACTTTATTATTGCCTCTAGGGCATATTACCTTCAGTCTCCCACTTGCACTAGAGTCAATAATCTAGTTCACATCGCCATGTGATTTAACACCAATAGTTCACATCTGTATGTGATTAACACCCATATTTGACATCGCATGAGACCAATAACCAAAGGGTTTACTAGAGTCAATAATCTAGTTCACATTGCTATGTGATTAACACCCAAAGAGTACTAAGGTGTGATCATGTTTTGCCTGTGAGAGAAGTTTAGTCAACGGATCTGCTAAATTCAGAGCCGTATGTATTTTGCAAATTTTCCATGTCTTCAATGCTCTGCATGGAGCTACTCTAGCTAATTGCTCCCACTTTCAATATGTATCCATATTGAGACACAGAGTCATCTGGATTGGTGTAGAGCTTACATCGACGTAACTCTTTATGACGAACTCTTTATCACCTCCATAACTGAGAAATACTTCCTTAGTCCTCTTAGGTAACTAAGGATAACTTTGACCGCTATATAGTGATCCACTCCTGGATCACTACCATACCCCCTTGCCAAATTCATAGCAAGGCACACAACTGGTCTGGTAGATAGCATGGCATACTTTATAGAACCTGTGATTGAGGCATAGGGAATGACTTTCATTCTCTTTCTATCTTCTGCCATGGTTGGGCTTTGAGTCTTACTCAAGTTATACAGGCAAGAACTCCTTCTTTGACTGATCCATTTTGAACTCTTTCAAAATCTTGTCAAGGTATGTACTCATTGAAAAATCTTATCAAGCGTCTTGATGTATCTCTATAGATCTTGATGTCCAACATGTAAGCAGCTTCATCGAGGTCTTTCTTTGAAAATCTCCTTTCAAACTCTCCTTTATGCTTTCCAGAAAATTCTACATCATTTCCGATCAACAATATGTCATTCACATATACTTATTAGAAATGTTGTAGTGCTCCCACTCACTTTCTTGTAAATACAGGCTTCACCGCAAGTCTGTATAAAACTGTTTGCTTTGATCAACTCATCAAAGCATATATTCCAACTCCAAGATGCTTGCACCAGTCCATAGATGGATCGCTGGAGCTTGCACACCTTGTTAGTACCTTTAGGATTGACAAAACCTTCTGGTTGCATCATATACAACTCTTCTTTAAGAAATATCCATTTAAGGAATGTAGTTTTGACATCCATTTACCAGATTTCATAAAATATGGCAATTGCTAACATGATTCGGACGGATTTAAGCATCGCTACAGTTGAGAAAATCTCATTGTAGTCAACACCTTGAACTTGTCGAAAACCTTTTGCAACAAGTCGAGCTTTGTCGATAATAACACTACTATCAATGTCCGTCTTCCTCTTGAAGATCCATTTATTTTCTATGACTTGTCGATCATCGGGCAAGTCCACCAAAGTCCACACTTTGTTCTCATACATGGATCCCATCTCAAATTTCATGGCCTCAAGCCATTTCATGGAATATGGGCTCATCATCACTTCCTCATAGTTCATAGGTTCATCATGGTCTCGTAACATGACTTCCATAATAGGATTACCGTACCACTCTGGTGCGGACTGTACTCTAGTTGACCTACGAGGTTTGGTAGTAACTTGATCTAAAGTTTCATGATCATCATCATTAGCTTCTTTACTAATTGGTGTAGGAATCACTGGAATTGATTTCTGTGATGAACTACTTTCCAATTTGGGAGAAGGTACAATTACCTCATCTAGTTCTACTTTCCTCCCACACACTTCTTTCGATAGAAACTCCTTCTCTAGAAAGGATCCATTCTTAGCAACGAATATCTTGCCTTTGGATTTGTGATAGAAGGTGTACCCAATAGTTTCTTTTGGGTATCCTGTGAAGACACATTTCTACGATTTGGGCTCGAGCTTATCAGGTTGAAGTTTTTTCACATAAGCATCACGGCCCCAAACTTTAAGAAATGACAGCTTAAGTTTGTTGCCAAACCACAGGTCATACGGTGTCGTCCCAACGGATTTTGACGGTGCCCTGTTTAATGTGAATGCAGTTGTCTCTAATGCATAATCCCAAAATGATAGTGATAAATAGGTAAGAGATATCACATATCGCACCACATGTAATAAAGTACTATTACAATGTTCGGACACACAATTACGCTGTGGTGTTCCAGGTGGCGTGAGCTGTGAAACTATTCCACATTGTTTTAAATGAAGGCCAAACTCGTAACTCAAATATTCACTTCCACGATCAGATCATAAAAACTTTATTTTCTTGTTACAATGATTCTCCACTTCACTTTAAAATTCTTTGAACTTTTCAAATGTTTCAAACTTGTGTTTCATTAAATAGATATACCCATATCTGCTCAAATTATCTGTGAAGGTCAAAAAATAATGATACCTGCCACGAGCCTCAACACTCATCGGACCGCATACATCGGTATGCATTATTTCCAATAAGTCATTAGCTTGTTCCATTGTTCCAGAGAATGGAATTTTAGTCATCTTGCCCCTAAGGCACGGTTCGCAAGTATCAAATGATTCATAATCAAGTGGTTCCAAAAGTCCATCTGCATGGAGTTTCTTCATGCGCTTTACACCGTTATGACCTAAACGGCAGTGCCACAGATATGTTGCACTATCATTATCAACTTTGCATCTTTTGGCATCAATATTATGAATATGTGCGTTACCACGATCGAGATTCAATAAACCATCAACATTGGGTGTATGACCATAGAAGGTTTTATTGATGTAAAAAGAATAACAATTATTCTCTGTCTTAAATGAATAATCATATTACTATAAACATGATATAATCATATTTATGCCCAACGCAAACACAACACTAATCTTGAAAGTATAGGGAGTGTGCAATGATAATCATATCAATCTTGGAAACACTTCCAACACACATCGTCACTTCACCCTCAACTAGTCTCTATTTATTCTGTAATTCCTGATTCAAGTTACTAATCTTAGCAACCAAACAAGTATCAAATACCCAGGGGTTACTACGAGCACTAGTAAGGTACATATCAATAACATGTATATCAAATATACCTTTGTTCACTTTGCCATCCTTCTTATCCACCATATATTTGGGGTAGTTCTGCTTCTAGTGACCATTTCCTTTGCAATAGAAGCACTTAGTTTCAGACTTAGTTCCAGCTTTGGGCTTCTTCACGGGAGTGACAACTTGCTTGTCATTCTTATTGAAGTTCCCTTTATTTTCCTTTGCCCTTTTCCTGAAACTAGTGATCTTGTTTAATCATCAACACTTGATGCTTTTTCTTGATTTCTACCTTCGTTGATTTTAGCATCACGAAGAACTTGGGAATCGCTTTTGTCATCCCTTGTATATTATAGTTCATCAGAAGCTCTAGTAACTTGGTGATGGTAACTAGAGAACTCTGTCAATCAGTATCTTATCTGGAAGATTAACTCCCACTTGATTCAAGTGATTGTAGTACCTAGACATTCTGAGCACATGCTCACTAGCTGAGCTATTCTCCTCCATCCTTTTAGGCGAAGTACTTGTCAGAGGTCTCATACCTCTTGACACGGGCATGAGTCTGAAATACCAATTTCAGCTCTTGGAACATCTCATATGCTCCTGGCGTTTCAAAACATTTTTGAAGTCCCGGTTCTAAGCCATAAAGCATGGTGCACTAAACTATCAAGTAGTCATCATATTGAGCTAGCCAAATGTTCATAACGTCTGCATCTACTCCTGCAATAGGTCTATCACCTAGCTGTGCATCAAGGACATAATTCTTCTGTGCAGCAATGAGGATAAACCTCAGATCACGGACCCAGTCCGTATCATTGCTACTATCATCTTTCAACTTAGTTTTCTCTAGGAACATGTCAAAAAACATAGGGAAGCTACAACGCGAGCTATTGATCTACAACATAATTTGCGAATACTATCAGGACTAAGTTCATGATAATTTAAAGTTCAATTAATCATATTACTTAAGAACTCACACTTAGATAGACATCCCTCTAGTTATCTAAATGATCATGTGATCCAAATCAACTAAACCATGTCCGATCATCACGTGAGATGGAGTAGTTTTCAATGGTGAACATCATTATGTTGATCATGTCTACTATATGATTCACGCTCGACCTTTCGATCTTAGTGTTCCGAGGCCATATCTGCATATGCTAGGCTCGTCAAGTTTAACCCGTGTATTCTACACGTACAAAACTGGCTTGCACCCGCTGTATGTGAATGTAGAGATTATCACACCCGATCATCATGTGGTGTCTCAGCACGACGAACTGTAGCAACGGTGCATACTCAGGGAGAACACTTATACCTTGAAATTTAGTGAGGGATCATCTTATAATGCTACCGCCGTACTAAGAAAAATAAGATGCATAAAGTATAAACATCACATGCAATCAAAATATGTGACATGATATGGCCATCATCATCTTGTGCCTTTGATCTCCATCTCCAAAGCACCGTCATGACCTCCATTGTCATCGACTTGACACCTTGATCTCCATCGTAGCATCATTGTCGTCTCGCCAACTATTGCTTCTACGACTATCGCTACCGCTTAGTGATAAAATAAAGCAATTACATGGCGATTGCACTTCATACAATAAAGCGACAACCATATGGCTCCTGCCAGCTGCTCTGTTACAAAACATGATCATCTCAGACAACAATTTATATCACATCATGTCTTGACCATATCACATCACAACAAGCCCTGCAAAAACAAGTTAGATGTCCTCTACTTTGTTGTTGCAAGTTTTACGTGGCTGCTACGGGCTTCTAGCAAGAACCATTCGTACCTACACATCAAAACCACAACAATTTTTCATCAAGTGTGTTGTTTTAACCTTCAACGAGGACCAGCCATAGTCAAACTCGATTCAACTAAAGTTGGAGAAACAGATACCCGCCAGCCACCTGTGTGCAAAGCACGTCGGTAGAACCAGTCTCATGAACGCGGTCATGTAATGTCGGTCCGGGCCGCTTCATAAAACAATACCGCCGAATCAAAGTAAGAAGTTGGTGGTAAGCAGTATGACTATTATCACCCACAACTCTTTGTGTTCTACTCGTGCATATCATCTACGCATAGACCTGGCTCGGATGCCACTGTTGGGGAATGTAGTAATTCAAAAAAAATCCTACGATCACGCAATATCTATATAGGAGATGCATAGCAACGAGACGGGAGAGTGTGTCCACGTACCCTCGTAGACCGAAAGAGGAAGCGTTTAGTAACGTGGTTGATGTAGTCGAACGTCTTCACGATCCAACTGATCCAAGTACCGAACATATGTCACCTACGTGTTCAGCACACGTTCAACACGATGACGTCCCTCGAGCTCTTGATCCAGTTGAGGATGAGGGAGTGTTTCGTCAGCACGACGGCGTGGCGACGGTGTTGATGATGTTACCGGCGCAGGGCTTCGCCTAAGCACTACGACGATATGACTGAGGTGTTAAATGACGATATGTCTGTTGTTCTTTGGGGTTCCCCCTGCCCCCGTATATAAAGGAGGGAGGAGGAGGAGGCTGACAAGGGGGGTGTGCTCCAAGGGGGGGACTCCTACTAAGACTCCAAACCTAGTAGGATTCACCCCCCTCCTATTACAAGAGGGGGAAGGAGGGAAGGAGAGGGAGAGGGGAAGGAAAGAGGGGGTCGCGCCCCCTCTCCCTAGTCCAATTTGGACAGTCATGGGGAGGGGCGCGCGCCACCTTGTGGCCTTCCCTCTCCTACTCCCTGATGGCCCATCTAGGCCCATAACTTCCCCGGGGGGTTCCGATAACCCCTCGGTTCCCCAAAAAATGTCTGAACTCTTCCGAAACCTTTCCGGTGTCCGAACATAGCCTTCCAATATATCAATCTTTATGTCTCGGCCATTTCGAGACTCCTCGTCATGTCTGTGATCTCATCCGGGACTCCGAACAAACTTCGGTCATCAAAAACACTTAACTCATAATAAAATCATCATCGAACGTTAAGCGTGCGGACCCTACGGGTTTGAGAACTATCTAGACATGATCGAGACACATCTCTGATCAATAACCAACAGCGGAACCTGGATGCTCATATTGGCTCCTACATATTCTACGAAGATCTTTATCGGTCAAACCACATAACAACATACGTTGTTCCCTTTGTCATCAGTATGTTACTTGCCCGAGATTCGATCATCGGTATCATCATACCTAGTTCAATCTTGTTACCGGAAAGTCTCTTTACTCGTTTCGTAATGCTTCATCCCACAACTAACTCATTAGTCACATTGCTTGCAAGGCTTATAGTGATGAGCATTACCGAGAGGGCCTAATCTCTCTAATACATGGAGTCACAAGTCCTAATCTCGATCTACGCCAAGCCAACAAACACCTTCGGAGACACCTGTAGAGCATCTTTATAATCATCTAGTTATGTTGTGACGCTTGATAGCACACAAGGTGTTCCTTTGGTATTCGGGAGTTGCATAATCTCATAGTTTGAGGAACATGTTGTAATGCCCTGGACACACCCGTCGGTTGTCGTTACTCCTGGCGGGATCTAAACTGGCCCCACAGATCAATACTAGTCTTTTCTGCGCACTTTGTCCTCACTCGTGTGCACCCGGGAGCAACTTCCTAGTCGGTCACCCATCCTGAAATTACCCCAAGATGAGCACGCTTAACATTGGAGTTCTTTCTGAATGGGCTCCCGGAAAGAAGGAATTCATTATTGATATGAGTAGTCTATCATCCCTAATAAGCCAGGCTATCACACATGTAAAAGCATGAAGAAAGCGGTAGCAATAAAACTTAACGATCATTACACTAAGCTAACAGATGGGTCTTGTCCATCACATCATTATCTAATGATGTGATCCCGTGAAAGTGCGTTATACCGACTAGAGGGGGGGTGAATAGGCGATTTTTATGAATTCTTCACTGAGGAATTTGCTGGTGAGGAAATTCCTAAATGAAGAACTACTTGCAACGGAATAAGTACTCAAAAGTAAACATAGCTGAACACACGCTTAGTCATCATGATGAGATGAAGACCAGCACAGAGTACAGAAAGCGTAAGCACAGGATAACACAAGATGAAGACGGATAGACTGAAGAAATTGAACTGAGGAAATTGAGAAAGTCTTCAGTCAAAGTCTTCAAACAGGTATGAACAAGCACGCAACAACAGAAATGAGGAAATGAAAGAGTTGAGGAAATAGAACCAGTAAGCTCGGCGAAGACAATGATTTGGTAGACCAGCTCCAACTGTTGTCTCAGTTGTACATCTGGTTGGAGCGGCTGAGTATTTAACTCGAGGACACACAGTCCCGGACACATAGTCCTCACCATATTCTCCTTGAGCTAAAGTCACACAGACCTCACCCAATCACTCCTGGTAAATCTTTAGGTGACTTCTGGACCTTCACAAACTTGGTCACTCGGCGATCCACAATTCCTCTTGGATGCTCTAGACCTTGACGCCTAACCATCTGGAAGAAGCACAGTCTTCAAAGGTAACAAGCGTCGGATCCACGCAGGATCAATCTCTTCAGTGATGCTCAATCACTTTGGGGTTTTGAAGGTTTGGGTTTTGGGTTTTCCTCACTTGATGATTTTCTCTCAAAGTCCTCGGAGGATGGGATGGTCTCAAATGACAAGTGTCAGTTTCTCTTGGAGCAGCCAACTAGCTAGTGGTTGTAGGGGGAGGGCTATTTATAGCCTAGGGAGCAGCCCGACATGATAAGACATAAATGCCCTTGTCTGATATGACTGTTAGGTGGGTAGATATTTTGGGACAGCTGGCGCGTAGCACAGAAACGGCTGGAATTTTGAGTCTCAACTTCCTCAGGGCTATCATGTCCCCTCACTGTGTAGGCAATCCTCACTGGCGAATTCCTACCTCCTCAGTCAGAACAAATTCCTTAGAGACCAGAAGAACTTCATCTCTGTCGCTGAAGAATATGACTGATTTGTATGAGATTTCCAATGGCTTCACTCGAAGGGATTGGTAGGTGTAGGATTTTGAGTTGAGCATCACATGGAAACTTTTCCTTAGTATTTCCTCGACCCCCTTTAACAGTATGGTGTTTCCTATGACTCAAGAAAGAGAAAATGAAACTATAAAAACAAGAGTCTTCACGCTTCATGTTCCTCGAATGATTACCAAGTCTTCAAGGTCACACCAATTTCTTCACTTTCAAAGTCTTCAGAAAGTCTTCAGAAATCCAAAGTCTTCAGTCGAAGAACTTCATTTTTAGGGGTCGACTTTCTCTATAAATATCAAACTCCTCAAGACTTATAGACCTGTGTACACTCACAAACACATCAGCCCCTTAACCTATAAGTCTTCAATACACCAAAATCACTAAGGGGCACTAGATGCACTTACAATCTCCCCCTTTTTGGTGATTGATGACAATATAGGTTAAGTTTCCAACGGGGATAAATATATGAAGTGTAAGTATTGATGTTGAGGAATTTGATTGCAAGATATAGAAGAACTCCCCCTGAAGATGTGCATAGTGAGGAATTTCTTTTGAAGCATTGCACACTTGATGAGTATAATCATGCAGATCTCCCCCTATATCTTGTAATTCCTACACGCATTTGACATATAATATGAAGAATTTGAAATGCATGATGAAATATGGTGACTGATGTAATTCAGCATGCATGCATTGACATAAATGAGGAATAAGCATGCAGAGGAACACATCAAAAGTATCAGGCCACCATAGAGTTTAAGCTTACAACTCGATCCAGCAAAGTCATCAGAAGAAACGAGAGTTTTAACTTAGCAAAAAACGCCCATATATGATAGACCCGCATGAAGACTAACTCAAATTTCTCCCCCTTTGTCATTGAATGACCAAAAGGGTTGAAAATGAGGACTAATGACCCTAAAGAATATCATGATGATGGAGGAGCGCCAGCGTTATCAGGGTCTTGAGTCGATGTAGGGCCAGCTGCAGTGTCATCCAAGTCTTCATACTCGTCCGTGTCGCGCGATGAAGAATTGAACTAGCGACCAAGGGAGGAACCTTGACCTTCTTGAGTTTCTTCGGTGGTGGAGCAGACCAGTCAAAATCTTCTTTGAAGCCCATGTTCTTCAACTCTTCTTCACCATAGAGATGATGCAGAATAGCCCAGGTGCGATCGAAGACTTCATGGAGGTAGTAATGGTTTTTCTTCACTGCATTATGTGTAGAGGTCATGTTGTGAAGAATAGAGCCAAACTGACGCTTAACCCATTTGTGGTTTCGATCCACCTTCTGGTGAAGACTTAGAAGCAGCTCACGGTCAGTCATCACACGAGGATCAGTAGCTTGAGGACATGACTTGGGAGCATCGGCAGCAGAATCATGAGTGGCAGAGTCATCATTGGTGGAATAAGATGCAGCTTTGCGGAACTGACCATCCAATGGACGAATGCCTTCACTATAACGGCTGGTGACTTGCCCTTCTCATCAGCTGAGGAATATGTCCGCTTGAGGACTTCAATCGGGGGCAAGTAGCTGAGGTGATTCTGAAAGTCATCCTTGTAATTGAGTGAAGACCTTGTTCTGAGGAATCTCATGATCCACGACACGTAAGGCTTCAGCTCAAATGGTGAAAGTGCGACATTCACCAGAGTCCTCATGAAGAAATCATGATAATTGATGGGGACGCCATGCATGATGTTGAATAGCATATTCTTCATCATCCCAACAATTTCTTCATCGGATGAGTCATGGCCTTTGATAGGACTCATGGTCTTCGTTAGAACGCGATAGATGGTTCTTGGCACATAGAGCAATTCCCTCACGAGGAATTTGGTCCTAGGAGCTTGACCAAGCTTCAGAGGCTTCATCAACACTTGCATATAGTGAGCAGTGAGTTCAGGCTCATCGTACAGACAACGAGCACCTTCAGGTGGAGGACTGAGTGGCAAGGCACAAAGCAATTCAGAGGCTGGTGCCTTGTAGTGAGTGTTTTCGGTCATCCAGTCTAACACCCAAGTGTTCATGTCATTAGCTTCACCAGTGATGTGCAGCGTTGCATAGAACTGAAGAATGAGCTCTTCATTCCAATCCACTATGTCAGTGCAAAAGTTGAGAAAACTTGCATCATGAAGCATACTGAGGACTTGACAGAAGCAAGGCATTGATTCCATGTCCACGTGAGGAATATGCTCGTGGTTGAAGACTTTGTCCTTGTTGTAAAGCAGTGAAGAATAGAGGTTCGCCTAGCTGGCAGTCCAGAAATGCTTCCTTCTAAGACAGCATTGTCATATGGGTTGAATTCAGTGAAGAACACATGCTCGCCGAAGAAATCATCAGCCTTGAATTTTTGCTTCTTTGAGAAAGGATCCTTTGGCTTGGGTTGAGATGTGTCGGTTAACTGCATCACCACCTCAGGAATCGCAATCTCAGGTTCCTCATGCTGAGGAATTTCAGGCACTTCTTCAGTTGCATCCTAGGTCATCAATTCTTCATTTACAATTTCATCAGCACTAGTGGCTGGAATTTCTTCATGGACAGACGGGGTTGCATGAGGTTCTTTAGATCCCACTTGCACTTCAGTAGCAGCAGGGGACCGACGAATTGCTAAGTGGAGTGAACATCGGAGAGTTGGGGTGCTGACTTTCCCAAAAGTCATCATTCAGCACAGGTGTGGTACAGCCAATGTCCACTTCCTCATCTTCCATTTCTTCAACACCTGCGTCTTCAGCAGTGAACTGAGGCATAGGTGAGGAAACAATTGGGGTTGAAGGGATCTTGTCCACTTCAATTTCTTCATCCAACTGCTTTGTCGAAGCAGCAGAAGGAGTTTCTTCATTGGATTCATTGGGAATCACATAATCTTCACCAAACGGAACAAGGTCCTTTGATGGCATGTAAGAGACAGGAATGGCATCAATTGGATTTTCGGTTGAGCTAGTTAGAGGCTTCATTTTCTTCGGAGCTGAAGAGTCTAATGAAGCTGATGCCTTCCTCTTTTACATTGCTGCACGCTCTGCAGCCTTGGTCTTCCTCACATCTAATGTAGATGGAAGGATCGGAGTGGGTGTAGGTGCAGGAGGAGCAGAGGACTTTGGTTCAGTTTCTTCAGGCGCAACTGATGTAGTTGCCCTGACTTCTTCATTTTCTTCAGGTGCACCGCTAGTGGATGCCCTGACAATTTCTTCAGCGGCTGGAATGCAGTCATCAGCCCTGGTACTCTCATTTTCTTCAGAAGCCTGATTGTCATCAGTGGTGCTGGCATGTTCTTCAGTAGGCTGAGAAGCTGCTTCAGCATGAGGAACTTCAATGTGCATGGGAGCAGCAGCACTTGAAGTGAATTTCTTTGTCAAATTGACGAACCGGACCTTGGCGCCTTTCCAATCAGCATAGTACCGATTGAATTCATCACTCAGTTGCTTGATTTTAGCCTGCAACGCAATGAGTTGGTCAGGAGTGAGAGTGAGGACATTGTCCTTGAGATAGCGCTGCTTCTTATACTGCGATTTCTTCAGCCTTCTGCCTTCTTCAAATTTCCACTTCTCTTCCTCAATGAAGGCAGTCAGAACATGACTTTGACCAGGAGTGAGATTCATCTCCGGCAAAGGTGTGTTAGGGTCTTTGTGCCATAGGTCAATGAAGTCGAGGATCAACTTTGGATCCAATAGCAGTGGCACATTGCTGCCATTGGCTCTAGTGGCCCTGGCTTGCCTGTCTCTGATGATTTCAGCAAGTTCTTCATCATCAGCCTCATCTTCATCAGAGGGAACTTGGAAGGCGACCTGCTTGTTGTGAGGACTTGGTCGAAGGCCTCGTCCAGTAGTGGCCTTTTTATTCAGCAGAGAGGGGTCGGCTAAGGAATTTGGTGCAGCAGTGGAGCTTGCAGATGCTCCTAAGGCAATAGAGATGCCAGTTGTCCTTTGGCACGTGGCGAGATGCACAGGTGCAGAGGATTTTGTAGGAGCAGTTGAAGATTTTGTCGGAGGAGCTGAGGACTTTGAAGGAGGAGGAGCAGACTAAGGAATTTGCCGTGAGGGCTTTGAAGAATCTGGCCTTGAGGGCATTGTTGAGGAGCTTGGCCATGAGGGCATTGAAGGAGAAGCACCTGACTTATGCGCAGGCTTCTTAGGCATCACCTTCTTCGGCTTACTAGCAGAGGCCTCAGCAGCGGTAGCAGCAGCAGCAGAGTCTGCATTGAATTTCATCACTGCTTCCTTTGCTTGTTTGGCCAGTTTGGCCTGGCGCTTTGCCCATTCATCAGGATAGTCCTCACCGCGCTTGAGGCTGGTGGGATCTGCCAATTGGCCTGGTGCCAATGGAGGTCTTGGGCAAGGAGGGTTGAGTGCGAATTTCTTCATGTACTTGGGAGTAACATACCTGTACTCCCTCCATTCTCGTGCCCATCTCCTCTCAATCTTTTGAATGCGCACCTTGCGCTGATTTTTGTCCTCCCTGCCAAATTTGTCCTCATCAGGAGTGCAGTATACAGCATAAATGTCCTCAGGGATTTCAAAAGCAGTATTGACCTCTGGCCTCTTTCCTCCCTTCTGTGGCTTCTTGTCAGCCATTTTCTACAGCTGGGGAATATGAACAACTGAAGTTTCTGAAGAGTTGTGCAACTTTTCTTCGAGGAACACTACAAATGAGTTAAGTTGATGAGAACCTAGTGATTCAGCAGCGGACATGAGTACCTGTGCATAGAGTATAGTTGTGTAACACCCACGATGCGGCTATATCTCCCACGTGTCGAAGCACGACTTAGAGGCATAACCGCATTGTGGTTTTGTCGCAAGAAGGGTCATCTTCACACAATCCCATGTAATGAACAAGAATGGGATAAAGAGTTGGCTTAGAATCGCCACTTCATACAGTGAACATATAATAAATCATACATCATTCAGAGTACACACATAGTCCGACTACGGACGAAGCCAAAAGAAAAAGAAGATAACCCAACTGCTAGATCCCCGATCGTCCCAACTGGGATCCACTACTGATCAACATGAAATGAAACATAGCAACAACTAAGATCTTCGTTGAGCTCCCATCTGAGCTCGGTTGCATCACCTGCACTGGTATCATCGGCACCTGCAACTATTGTGATAGTATCTGGTGAGTCATGGGGACTCAGCAATCTCAAAACCCGCGAGATCAAGACTATTTAAGCTTAAGGGAAAGGAAGGGGTAAAGTGGTGAGGTTGCAGCAGCGAATAAGCATATATGGTGGCTAACATACGCAAATAAGAGCGAGAAGAGAGCAAATGGAACGGTCGTGAATCTAGCAATAATCAAGAAGTGATCCTGAACTCCTACTTACGTCAAACATAACCCAAAACCGTGTTCACTTCTCGAACTCCACCGAAAAGAGACCATCACGGCTACGCACGCGGTTGATGCGTTTTAATTCAGATCTGGTGTCAAGTTATCTACAACCGGACATTAACAAATTCCCATCTGCCTCATAACCACGGGCACGGCTTTCAAAAGATAATATACCCTGCAGGGGTGTCCCAACTTAGCCCATCACAAGCTCTCACGGTCAACGAAGGATATACCTTCTCCTGGGAAGACCCGATCAGCCTCGGAATCCCGGTTCGCAAGACATTTCGACAATGGTAAAACAAGACCAGCAAAGCCGCCCGATGTGCCGACAAATCCCGATAGGAGCTGCACATATCTCATTCTCAGGGCAACACCGGATGAGACTAGCTACGAGTAAAACCAGCCCTCAAGTTTCCCCAAGGTGGCCCCGCAGGCAGCTCAGTTCGGACCAACACTCGAAGGAGCACTGGCCCGGGGGGGGGGGTAAAATAAAGATGACCCTTGAGTCTGCAGAACCCAAGGGAAAAAGGCTTAGGTGGCAAATGGTAAAACCAAGGTTGGGCCTTGCTGGAGGAGTTTTATTCAAAGCGAACTGTCAAGGGGGTCCCACAAATCACCCAACCGTGTAAGGAATGCAAAATCAAGGAACATAACACCGGTATGACGGAAACTAGGGCGGCAAGAGTGGAACAAAACACCAGGCATAAGGCCGAGTCTTCCACCCTTTACCAAGTATGTAGATGCATTAATTAAATAAGAGATATTGTGATATCCCAACATAATCCTGTCCATCATGAAGCAATCTTCAACTTCACCTGCAACTAACAATGCTATAAGAGGGGCTGAGCAAAACGGTAACATAGCCAAGCAACGTTTTGCTAGGAAGGGTGAAAAGGTTAGAGGCTGACATGGCAATATGGGAGGCATGGTAAACAAGTGATAGGTAGCGCAGCATAGCGATAGAATGGAGCAACTAGCAAGCAAAGATAGAAGTGATATCAAGGGTAATGGTCATCTTGCCTGAGATCCCGAGAGGAAGAAGAACGAGTCCATGAAGAAGACAAACAGACGTAGTCGAACGAATCCTCACAACTCCGGAACGAAACCGAAGCTAACGAGAGAAGCAAACCGGAAAGAAGCAAACAATATGGTAAACACAAAAGCATAAACAAGGCATGATGCACAACCAAATATGATGCATGTCCGGTTTAAAGAGGCATGGCATGGCAAAGTGCAACAAACAATACTACAAGCTAAATGGAGCTCAATATGCAACGAGTTGTATATTGACGAAACACCACATTCAAATATTTAGTTCTCTCTTGTTTAAGTTACCAACCAATATTAAATGTTGTTAAGCATGGCAAGAGGTGAAGCATAAAAAACTAACTATTTAGGCAAGTTTAAATGAGGCCGGAAACAACAAACAACAATTCCGGAAAGTCCCCATATGACATTTAGCCATTTAATGCAAACACAATTTTAGACATTTTAAATGTTGTTATCATGATGCGGATGACATATACAAGTTTATGCAATTTTATGAAAACGTTGACATGAGCATGTTATGTAGCATTTGGTCACCATGGCGGAACAAAACGGGTGCCACAGCAACATTCCGGTCTGGTAGCTCACGGAGATACCAGTGCAAAAGGAGGCGTGCGGATGTGCGCAACATGCTAGAGATGATGGGGGTGATCCCGGATTACCGGGTTCCCCACGTGTTCGTGGCATGGCAAAAGAGGGGCATCGCAAGCAACAATTCAATCACGGTGCAAACACGAGCATCTCATACAACACATGCATTCGAGCACGGTCGGTCATCTCGGTGGTTATACCTTCAAAGCGTGTGTTCGGGGCGGAACGCGTTCATCGAGGGAAGTAGTGGTACTCGTTTCGTAGATGAACTTGACGGATTCGAATCCCTTCGGGGTTGTCGTGGTACTTGCGGTCTCGGCGACGGTAGTCATTCACGTTTCGTAGTCGAAGTAGTTGTTCATGTCCCGTAGATGTTCAGGGTCCACGGGGTCTTCGAGGGTCGACGGTAGTGGTACACACGTCATCGGGGTACTTGTCGGATCCGAGAGGTACTTGTCAGGTTCCACACGGAGATGCATCGATGGTGCTTGGAGGCAGCAACGGGTGGCTACCCAAACAGGGTGCAGGAGGTGAGGGAAACAACTTGCTGCTTGGGACAACGTCGTCCATGGCGATGTGGAGACCGAACGGTGGTGGAGCTCGAGACGCGAGGCACATAGACCGAAGGGCGCGACTGCAGCGGAGGGAGGCGGCCATGGCGCAGCCATGAGCACATAGCTCAGGTCGCGGGCGAGGGGGAGACGGTTAGGTGGGGCATAGAGGAGGCCGAGGACGAGGTCGAGCAGAAGGCAGGGAGGCTAGCTTGATGACGAGGCAGCCATGGCCGCTGGCGCACAAGGAAGAGAAGAAGGAGGCGAGGTAGCAGTCCGGTGGCGGGGCTTGGCGCAGGGAAGGCAAGAAGGCGCGACAGCAGCCTGGACTCGCCGGCATCAAGGAGGAAGACGTGAGGCAGGGGGTGCCGGAGTTGCGGGCGGCGTCGGGCGCACAAGGCGAGGAGAAGGGCGAGGAGGTCCTGGCACGGGGACGGCAGGGCGCGGTGAGCTGCGGGCGGCCAGCGAGGAGGTGGAGGCGCGAGGTGGAGATGGTTCGGCGACGGGGTCGCGCGGGATCAGGAGGAACGGGTTGAGGGGGCTCGCAACGGAGGAGAAGGACGAGGGAGCGAGGGGATCGAGAGGATGGATCTCCTCTCCTGAGCGGTGGCGCGAGGGAACGAGAGGGAGCGATCGAGAGGAGGGGGTCGAGCTAGGGATAGGATTAGATGGGTTGGGCCTAGGCGCAGAAGGGCCTTGGAGGCAGGGCCGGCCTTGCTGCAGGTTGCGGCTGGGCTCTCTCTCACTACTAAAAGAAAAGAAAAAAACGAAGATTAAGAAAGAAAAGAAAGAGAGGTTAGGGGAAGAAGTTGGACACACGGATAATTTTCCCGGGCTCACAAAAATGAGCTGGAACCAGGAAAAATAGAAGTGGGCATGACCGAAAGATTTAAATTCAAACTCATTTGATATTCAAATGGGTTTGAACTAGGACTAGGTTTTTGAAGTGTCCAAAAATGTTCGGATTTTTGGTGGAGCTCTAGAAAAGTGATGAAACAAATTATGGGAATAGTTGAGGCCAAGGGTTTACATAGAAAGGCATGGGATTCGTTTGCAAGTGTGTCATGGTTAATTCCAAATAAATGGAATAATTTTTATTATAGCTCCCTCATAATATTGAGAGGCTTTAATATGTTATAAAGAGAAATCACAAGTGAATTCCCTCGATTTAAATGGATCGAAAAATCCATACAATTTATGTAGATGAGTTTTAAAAAATTAAATGGCATGATGGCATGATGACATGATGCAATGCAAGAGATGACATGATGAATGCACAAGCAAAACAAATCACACGACAAAACTCGGAGTAGCTGGAAGTCTTCTGGAGCGTCGGTCTCGGGGTGTTACAACACTCCACCACTACAAGAGGATCTCATCCCGAGATCTAGGATGGCACCGGAGAGAAAACGGAAGAGGAAGAGAAGAGGTAAAGCTAAGTTGCTTCTTCGACCAATGAGTGAAACCAAAGAACCTTGAGAGGTTGAAAACTTGAAAGAATAACACAATAGGTTTGAACAAAATTGAGAGCACTGCGGTAGAGAATAGAAAGAAGGAACACCATGTGAACTTTGGAGGTTGCAAAGCTATGAATGATGAGTACAATGGATAAGAAGGAATTGGAACCACTCTGGTTGAAACGAGATAAACAAGGAACAAGGAAGATCAAATTCGGACAGCACTCCGGTTGAAAAGAGATGCAAGACTTGATAAAATGAAAAGAACTTGAAGAGATGGCACAACATTCCGGTTAAATGGATAAGCATGAAAAGAACACGATCCACAATTCGAGAAGATGAGTGGAAAGAGCAACATCACAATGCCTCCGGAAGAAAGAATAGAAGATAGATCATTGGAATAACAGAATGGAGAATAAAATGCCAACTTCTGCTACAAATGAGCTTGGAAAGCATCCTTGCAAAGAAGAGTTGAACAAAGTTGTTGGAAAATCAACAACGAAAAGCACAAGCTTGTTGTGGGCTTATGGCAAACATCTCAAAATTATGAGGTGACAACCGGCCAGTAATGGAAACAATTGATTGCTTGAGATCAATGAAGAGATGAAAATTGCTTTCACCGAGAGGATAGGAGAAAACATGGATCATTGATAAGCACCACAAATAGCAACATTCCTTAGGGAAGGCTTTAGGTGAAATCTATACCAAGATAACTCCAATGAAGAGATTGATGGATTTAAAATACCTCGTTCTTGACAACATGTGAATCGCGAAACATGAATGGAAATTGTCAAGAATGATATAACACCACCTGAAAAGATAAGGTAGAAAGAATTGCACTTTGGAATGCAAGATGAAGAATACTTGAACTCCTCAGAAAAAACATGTGTTGGGCACCATGTTTATTTTTTTAGAGTATAGCTTGGCTGATCTTAACTCCGAGAGAAATCTTGAAGAACAATTGAAGGGTGAAAGGAATCCTTGATGAACCATCATGTTGAGCCTCCATGAAGAACTCCGATAATAAAAGGATGATAGAAAGAAAGAGAAGTTGAAAACACAAGGTGAATCCTTGCAATGATTTAGATGGAGCTTCGCGACGATATAACCAAGAGAACTTGGAACTCTAGAAAGAAAAGATGAACATCTTAGAACCGAGAATTACTTCATCATGAACAATCTCTAGAAGAAAAGAATTGAATCACCTCGAGGAAATAAGAATAAGATTTATTGTATGCTTATCCTTCATCAAATTAAATTGATGACAAGCAATGTATTTGGCATACTACTTATTCTCGTAGAAAAGGATTAAGAGAGATATAGCGCCAACTTGAGGAAGGTCTTCAACAACCACCGGTAGGATTGAAACAACAAAAGAATGAATGAATTGATACGATAACGAAGGAAGAGAAATCTTGAACGAACCACCAAAAGAATTGAAAATGAAAGTAGCGAAGGCACAATTCGCCGGGAAGATTTGGAAAACGAATGAAGATACTTGAGGGGATTTAGATACATGAGAACGAAGAGATCATGAACTGATTAGAGGGTATTTGGACGATGCACCAGAAGAATTTGAGAACGAGAGTTGAAAGCTGAGAATGAATAATTCTGAGAGGATTGGCTCCGGAGAATGAAACTGAAGAGACTCCTGAATTGCTTCGGATGGGTGAAAAGAACTCTCACAATCGAAAAACAATTATGAGAGGATAGCGGCAAGCTTGAACTATGAATCTTTGAGAGAACGGACCAAGATTTAGGAGAAATCCTTCTTCTTCGGTCTTCACATGCTGAGAATGATGACGAGAACCACCATGAATTGTTGAGACACTCCATAACAAAGAATAGAAAGGTTGAATCAACGATGAATGAATTTGGAAGATCTTGGACAAAGGCATATGACTGATGAAATTCATTCTTACGTCAAACTTGGAAATGAATTTGAGAATCGCTCCTGATAATTAGAAGAGTCAGGTAAGATCCTGGGAAAAGACCTGTGGGTTAGGGCCCACTCAAAAGGAAAACATCGTTGAATGATTGATTGAAAGGGGGGTTGCGCCTGTTGAATTAATTGGCTTGAATGAGATAACAACCTCAAAATAACTTGAACGGATTGAGAATGGAAACTTGAATCTTCTGAGATAATCTTAAGCACTCCGGAGAAGAAATAGAGGAAGGTGAGAAACTATGAGATGCACCGGCATGGGATAGCATTTGAAACGAGGAAAGGATATGATCGAGAAAGCTTGAGTTGAATCCACCGGAGAAGAAAAGAGACGAAGAATAATAAACTTGAAGCTCATTAGTATCTTCACGAGAATCACCGGATAAAAACATTGACAGAAAAGAATGGAGAGACTTCCCATCAATAAAATGGATACCCGATTAAGAAATCTGAGTCCTTGAAGTTAAGGGTGGGAGGGCGGGAAAACAAAGACAACTTGGGGCAGATGGAATGGATACCGTTGAGAAAAACTTAGAATTGATGTTGCGGATGTTCAAATGATCTGATCCACTTGAAGAGAAGCACACCGGTCGGAAAGAATTGACATGACAACCTCAATGATCAAGAAGGATTAGCACTCCCCTAGAAATATGAGAACACCATTTAGGGAAGGTATGGATCAACATTTGACTTCGAAGCAACTCGAATACCACAAATGAAACAAAACAAAGGATTTGGCTTGCAGAATAAGCCAGAACAAACATATGATAGAGATTTCGTCCGAAGATTTCGTCGTGGGGCCCACACGGGCTCGACTGTACAGCACCATCATGTACAAGGCAGTGCACATGACATATGAAGTGTCCCCGAACCAGCATAGCCAAGGGTTCTTTAAGACACAACGAGACCACTGTAAAAACGACCGTGGAAAGGCGGACCACTAGACGTCGAACCCCAATCTCATATCATGCATCCATCGAAAAGATATTCTAGGAGCTACTTGAATTCCCACCTATGGAACTCCCGAAACTTTCTGGTTATGCAATCTGGTGTTGGGGATACAGGGGAAGCAAAATATATCTCACCCAAAACTAACAATCCCTACATCCAAGCTGTATCCAAGAAACCTCCGGAAATCGTGTACCTCAACCTTCAAAAAGCATATGTTATACGAGATATGGCAATACTCCTGAACTCCCGCCCCAGTACTGGGTGGCGTCGAGGTTATCTCACCAACAACTGCATAAAAGAGATTTTCGATGTCGGCAAAACTCAGGTATTCCAGAACTGCAACGATAAAATTATGACGACAACACCTCGGAGCTCAACTCCCAGGGTCACTTCCACATAAAAGACAGGAGGCACCAAGAACAATGTTCTCGTCACAAAACCATCGAAACGATTCCAAGATACCCGCGTGATCCTAAAAGAAAAATTAGTGAAATTTGAGGAGAGGAAAGTCAAACATCTACATCAGGAGACCTCACCAGAGCGACGAAGGGACTGAGGAGTAAAAAGAATCCTACTCTCCGATATATATAATCCTAAGACTCAAAACATTTTTTTTCTAGACTCAACAACGCCAGCAATCAATCAAGCAGGGGGCTCCTAAGTCGGGGATGGCTCTGATTACCAACTTGTAACACCCATGATGCGGCTATATCTCCCACGTGTCGAAGCACGACTTAGAGGCATAACCGCATTGTGGTTTTGTCGCAAGAAGGGTCATCTTCACACAATCCCATGTAATGAACAAGAATGGGATAAAGAGTTGGCTTAGAATCGCCACTTCACACAATGAACATATAATTAATCATACATCATTCAGAGTACACACATAGTCCGACTACGGACGAAGCCAAAAGAAAAAGAAGATAACCCAACTGCTAGATCCCCGATCGTCCCAACTGGGCTCCACTACTGATCAACATGAAATGAAACATAGCAAGAACTAAGATCTTCATTGAGCTCCCACCTGAGCTCGGTTGCATCACCTGCACTGGTATCATCGGCACCTACAACTGTTGTGATAGTATCTGGAGAGTCACGAGGACTCAGCAATCTCAAAACCCGCGAGATCAAGACTATTTAAGCTTAAGGGAAAGGAAGGGGTAAAGTGGTGAGGTTGCAGCAGCGAATAAGCATATATGGTGGCTAACATACGCAAATAAGAGCGAGAAGAGAGCAAATGGAACGGCCGTGAAGCTAGCAATGATCAAGAAGTGATCCTGAACTCCTACTTACGTCAAACAAAACCCAAAACCGTGTTCACTTCCCGGAGTCCGCCGAAAAGAGACCATCACGGCTACACATGCGGTTGATGCGTTTTAATTCAGATCTGGTGTCAAGTTATCTACAACCGGACATTAACAAATTCCCATCTGCCTCATAACCGCGGGCACGGCTTTCGAAAGATAATATACCCTGCAGGGGTGTCCCAACTTAGCCCATCACAAGATCTCACGGTCAACGAAGGATATACCTTCTCCCGGGAAGACCCGATCAGCCTCGGAATCCCGGTTCGCAAGACATTTCGACAATGGTAAAACAAGACCAGCAAAGCCTCCCGATGTGCCGACAAATCCCGATAGGAGCTGCACATATCTCGTTCTTAGGGCAACACCGGATTAGACTAGCTACGAGTAAAACGATCCCTCAAGTTTCCCCAAGGTGGCCCCGCAGGCAGCTCAGTTCGGACCAACACTCGAAGGATCACCGGCCCGGGGGGTAAAATAAAGATGACCCTTGAGTCTGCATAACCCAAGGGAAAAAGGCTTAGGTGGCAAATGGTAAAACCAAGGTTGGGCCTTGCTGGAGGAGTTTTATTCAAAGCAAACTGTCAAGGGGGTCCCATAAATCACCCAACCATGTAAGGAACGCAAAATCAAGGAACATAACACCGGTATGACGGAAACTAGGGCGGCAAGAGTGGAACAAAACACCAGGCATAAGGCCGAGTCTTCCACCCTTTACCAAGTATATAGATGCATTAATTAAATAAGAGATATTGTGATATCCCAACATAATCCTGTCCATCATGAAGCAATCTTCAACTTCACCTGCAACTAACAATGCTATAAGAGGGGCTGAGCAAAACGGTAACATAGCCAAGCAACGGTTTGCTAGGAAGGGTGAAAAGGTTAGAGGCTGACATGGCAATATGGGAGGCATGGTAAACAAGTGATAGGTAGCGCAGCATATCGATAGAATGGAGCAACTAGCAAGCAAAGATAGAAGTGATATCGAGGGTAATTGTCATCTTGCCTGAGATCCCGAGAGGAAGAAGAACGAGTCCATGAAGAAGACAAACAGACGTAGTCGAACGAATCCTCACAACTCCGGAACGAAACCGAAGCTAATGAGAGAAGCAAACTGGAAAGAAGCAAACAATATGGTAAACACACAAACATAAACAAGGCATGATGCACAACCAAATATGATGCATGTCCGGTTTAAAGAGGCATGGCATGGCAAAGTGCAACAAACAATACAACAAGTTAAATGGAGCTCAATATTCAACGTGTTGCATATTGGCGAAACACCATTTTCAAATATTTAGTTCTCTCTTGTTTAAGTTACCAAACAATATTAAATGTTGTTAAGCATGGCAAGAGGTGAAGCATAAATAAACTAACTATTTAGGCAAGTTTAAATGAGGCCGGAAACAACAAACAACAATTCTGGAAAGTCCCCATATGACATTTAGCCATTTAATGGGAACACAATTTTAAACATTTTAAATGTTGTTATCATGATGCGGATGACATATACAAGTTTATGCAATTTTATGAAAACGTTGACATGAGCATGTTATGAAGCATTTGGTCACCATGGCGGAACAAAACGGGTGCCACGGCAACGATAACGAAAATGGTGCCACGGCAACATTCCGGTCCGGTAGCTCACGGAGATACCGATGCAAAAGGAGGCGTGCGGATGTGCGCAACATGCTAGAGATGATGGGGGTGATCATGGATTACCGGGTTCCCCACGTGTTGGTGGCATGGCAAAAGAGGGGCATCGCAAGCGACAATTCAATCACGGTGCAAACACGAGCATCTCATACAACACATGCATTCGATCACGGTCGGTCATCTCGGTGGTTATACCTTCGAAGCATGCGTTCGGGGCGGAACGCGTTCATCGAGGGAAGTAGTGGTACTCGTTTCGTAGATGAACTTGACAGGGTTGTCATGGTACTTGCGATCTCGGCGACGGTAGTCGTTCACGTTTCATAGCCGAAGTAGTTGTTCATGTCCCATAGATGTTCGGGGTCCACGGGGTCTTCGAGGATCGACGGTAGTGGTACACACGTCATCGGGGTACTTGTCGGATCCGAGAGGTACTTGGCAGGTTCCACACGGAGATGCATCGATGGTGCTCGGAGGCAGCAACGGGTGGCTACCCAAACAGGGTGCAGGAGGTGAGGGAAACAACTTGCTGCTGGGGACAACACCGTCCATGGCGAGGTGGAGACCGAACGGTGGTGGAGCTCGAGACGCGAGGCACATAGACCGAAGGGCGCGACTGCAGCGGAGGGAGGCAGCCATGGCGTAGCCATCAGCGCATAGCTCGGGTCACGGGCGAGGGGAGATGGTTAGGTGGGGCGCAGAGGAGGCCGAGGACGAGGTTGAGCAGAAGGCGGGGAGGCTAGCTTGATGACGAGGCAGCCATGGCCGCTGGCGCACGAGGAAGAGAAGAAGGAGGAGAGGTAGCAGTACGGTGGCGGGGCTTGGCGCAGGGAAGGCAAGAAGGCGCGGCGGCGGCCTGGACTCGCCGGCATCAAGGAGGGAGACGTGAGGCAGGGGGCGCCGGAGTTGCAGGCGGCGTCGAGCGCACAGGGCGAGGAGAAGGGCGAGGAGGTCCTGGCACATGGATGGCACGGCGCGGCGAGCTGTGGGCGGCCGGCGAGGAGGTGGAAGCGCGAGGCGGAGATGGTTCGGTGACTGGGTCGCGCGGGATCAGGAGGAACAGGTCGAGGGGGCTCACGACGGAGGAGAAGGACGAGGGAGCAAGGGGATCGAGAGGATGGAGCTCCTCTCCTGAGCGGCGGCGCGAGGGAACAGGAGGGAGCGATCGAGAGAGGGGGGTCGGGCTAGGGTTAGGATTAGATGGGCTGGGCCTAGGCGCAGAAGGGCCTTGGAGGCAGGGCTGGCCTTGCTGCAGGTTGTGGCTGGGCTCTCTCTCACTACTAAAAGAAAAGAAAAAAAAACGGAGATTAAGAAAGAAAAGAAAGAGATGATAGGGGAAGAAGTTGGACACACGGATAATTTTCCCGGGCTCACAAAAATGAGCTGGAACCAGGAAAAATAGAAGTGGGCATGACCGAAAGATTTAAATTCAAACTCATTTGTTATTCAAATGGGTTTGAACTAGGACTAGGTTTTTGAAGTGTCCAAAAATGTTCGAATTTTTGGTGGAGCTCCGAAAAAGTGATGAAACAAATTATGGGAATAGTTGAGGCCAAGGGTTTACATAGAAAGGCATGGGATTCGTTTGCAAGTGTGTCATGGTTAATTCCAAATAAATGGAATAATTTTTATTATAGCTCCCTAATAATATTGAGAGGCTTTAATATGTTATAAAGAGAAATCACAAGTGAATTCCCTCGATTTAAATGGATCGAAAAATCCATACAATTTATTTAGATGAGTTTTAAAAAATTAAATGGCATGATGGCATGATGACATGATGCAATGAAAGAGATGACATGATGAATGCACAAACAAAACAAATCACACGACAAAATTCGGAGTAGCTGGAAGTCTTCTAGAGCGTCGGTCTCGGGGCGTTACAAGTTGCGAGGAATTTGGAGAGGTCATATGTGTTCTCAGAAGATTTTCAAAACGAAAAGGTTTGAGGAATTTGACCAGATGTGTCTTGAATAATTTCACTAAGCGTTCTTAATCTTAGGTTCCAGAGTTGTACAGATTGAAAATCCACACAATTGAGGAATCGTGAAGAAAATCATCGCTTAGAGAAATGGATCAAGAGCATATGACATGTGAGGTGTTCATGTGTGTGAAGAGTTGAAGAACAAACACCTTTGAAGATTTTCAAGAAAACATATGAATCAAAGAGGGTATTAAAAGTAACTTTTAATTACCCGAGATGCAGAACACGACAAACTGAGAAGTGTAGATGAGAAGTTCGTCAGTACAGATCTTCCACGAGGTCGAGGCACTGAAGCTCTTCTTCACCGGCGACGATGAAGTAGCGGTGGCGCTAGGGTTTGGGAAGCTCGAGTGGGAGTGAGAGCGAGCGGAGTAAAAGTGAAGTGAGGAAGAGGCAGGGGTATTTATAGTGGAAGTGAAAAAACTATACGCCCGAGGATTTTGGACGAACATGCCCCTGGCCCTTCTCATTCGCTTGACATGTGTCACCCACGTACTTAGAGGTGGCGATCGTGTAGGATCGTGGGTGAATAGATAGATATTGTCGTGGGATGCGGAACGGTTTGAGCGGCAAAGCCGGAAAATCATATCAGATATATTTAAAGTTTCCGTTCGCAATTTCTTCAGTTGTCAAGGACACAATGAAGATTTTGAACGAGTTTCAAATAGAACGCACATGAAGAATTTGTGAATAGACTAGGTTGAGTTTAGCATAGAGGGGGAAGGGTCCGATCACATTCACTTAGTAGAAGAAATCAACTTGAAGAATTAGCAATAAGTGAATGTTGTAGAGGACATAAAACTCATATATATATTCAAATGAACAAAAACACCGGAAAGAGTGAAGACAATGCAAAGTTGAAGAATTTAAAAATAACTGAGGAATTTCAAAACGAAGAAAAACTCAAATTGAAGATTTGCAACTTTGGTTGGTGGCGTGACCCACCGTATAAGAAAGCTGATTTCAGACACCGCGTACAATTGTCGTAGGGCTCTGAGAATCAATTTCTTCATTAATTTCTTCACACTTAGAGGGTTAGTCTTCATTTATTCAAGAAAAACATTACTTTGTGTGTTGCGCATCTAAGTAATCAAGTCGGCATAAGTGTTAGGATGTGTGTCCATTTCAGAGAACATTCAAATATTCTAGGATATTTAGCTCACACCGCAACTTGCTAAATCGCTTCTCATCCAAGGGCTTAGTGAAGGTATCAGCCAGCTGATCTTCAGTGCTTGCGTGGTCGATGGAGATATCGCCCTTCAACACATGACCACGAAGAAAATGATGACGAATCTGGATGTGCTTGGTCTTCGAGTGCTGAACTGGGTTATGAGCAATCTTGATAGCGCTCTCATTGTCGCAGTAGAGAGGCACATTCTTCACGTTGATGCCATAGTCCTTGAGTGTTTGCTTCATCCATAGTAATTGACCACAACATGATCCAGCAACAATGTACTCAGCTTCTGCAGTGGAGAGTGATACGCAGTTCTGTTTCTTCGATAACCAACAGACCAAAGATCGTCCGAGGAAATGGCATGCGCCTGACATTGACTTGTGGTCCACGCGATCGCTAGCATAGTCAGAGTCTGAATATCCAATGAGATCAAATGAAGAGCCCTTGGGATACCATAATCCAAGCGTTGGTGTGTGAGCTAGATATCGAAGAATATGCTTCACAGCCTTATGGTGAGATTCCTTCAGTGTAGCTTGAAATCGGGCACACATGCAAACACTAAGCATAATATCTGGCCTAGATGCACATAGGTACAATAAAGATCCAATCATGGAGTGGTATACCTTTTGATCAAAGTCTTTACCAGTTTCATCAGTGCATAGATGGCCATTTGTGGGCATTGGAATTTTGACCCCTTTGCAATCTTGCATGCTGATGTCTACTACACAACCTTCTTCTTGTGGACGTTGTTGGGCCTGCAAGTGCACAGGTTTGTAGGACAGTAGCAAATTTCCATCAAGTGGATGACCTAAGGTTTATCAATCCTTAGGAGGCGTAGGATGAAGATGGTCTCTCTCAAACAACCCTGCAACCAAATAACAAAGAGTCTCTTGTGTCCCCAACACACCCAATACAATGGTAAATTGTATAGGTGCACTAGTTCGGCGAAGAGATGAAGATACAAGTACAAAATAGATAGTAGATAAAGGTTTTTGTAATCTGAAATTGTAAAAACAGCAAGGTAACATGTGTTAAAGTGAGCGTAAAACGGTATTGCAATGATAGGAAACAAGGCCTAGGGTTCATACTTTCATTAGTGCAAGTTCTCTCAACAATAATAACATAGATAGATCATATAACAAGCCCTCAACATGCAACAAAGAGTCACTCCAAAGCCATTAATAGCGGAGAGCAAACATAGAGATTATGGTATGGTACGAAACCACCTCAAAGTTATTCTTTCAGATCGATCTATAAAAGAGTTCGTACTAGAATAACACCTTAAGACACAACTCAACCAAAACCCTAATGTCACCTAGATACTCCATTATCACCTCAAGTATCCATGGGCATGATTATACGATATGCATCACACAATCTCAGATTCATCCAACCAACATAAAAGTACTTCAAAGAGTGCCCCAAAGCTACTACCGGAGAGTCAATAACGTGTGCGAACCCCTATGCATAGGTTCCCAATGTCACAAAACCCGCAAGTTGATCACCAAAACATACATCAAGTGGATCGCAAGACATACATCAAGTGTTCTCATAAAAGACTCAATCTGATAATATAACTTCAAAGGGGAAACTCAATTCATCACAAGAGAGTAGAGGGGGAGAAACATCATAAGATCCAACTACAATAGCAAAGCTCGGGATACATCAAGATCATGCCATAGAGGGAACACGAGAGAGAACACGAGAGAGGGAGACCATACACATAGCTACTGGTACATACCCTCAGCCTCGAGGGTGAACTACTCCCTCCTCGTCATGGAGAGCGCCGGGATGATGAAGATGGCCACCAGTGATGGATCCCCCCTCCGGCAGGGTGCCGGAACGGGCTCCCGAGAGGTTTTTGGTGGCTACAGAGGCTTGCAGCGGCGAAACTCTCGATCTATCTTCTATTCTGGAAGTTTTAGGGTACGTAGGTATATATGGGTGCAAGGGGTACGTCGGTGGAGCTACGTGGGCCCCACGAGGCAGGGGGCGCCCCCACCCTCGTGAGCTCCTCCCGTATCTCCTGACGTGGATTCCAAGTCCATCAGGTGGGTTTCCTTCCAAAAATAACTTCTCCAGTTGATTTTGTTCCGTTTTGACTCCGTCTGATATTCCTTTTCCTCGAATCACTGAAATAGGCATAAAACAACAAATTTGGGCTGGGCCTCCGGTTAATAGGTTAGTCCCAAAAATAATATAAAGGTGGATAGTAAAGCCCAATATTGCCTAAAACAGTAGATAAAGTAGCATGGAGTAATCAAAAAATATAGATACGTTGGAGACGTATCACATGCCGAATTTCCTCAATACGTCCTTGAGGTATTTCTCCTAGGATATGAATATCCCATTGTGATGTTGACAAATTTGAAGACCTAAAAAGAATTTCAACGCTCCCATCATAGACATTTGATATTCTTCACTCATTATATAGGCAAATTCATCACTATAACGTTGATCAGTACAACCAAAGATAATATCATCAACATATATTTGGCACACAAACAATTCATCATCATAAGACTTAGTGAAAAGAGTTGGGTCGAGTGGACCGGGTTTGAAGCCTTTATTCATGAGGAATTCCTTCAAAGTATCATACCATGCCCGAGGGGCTTGCTTGAGGCCATACATGGCCTTGTTGAGTCTGAAGACTTTGTCAGGATTCTTTGGATCTTCAAAACCTGGGGGTTGAGCAACATATACTTCTTCCTCAAGCTTACCATTGAGGAATGCACTTTTCACATCCATTTGATATAAGGTGATATTATGATGGTTAGCATAAGCAAGTAATATGCGAATAGCCTCAAGTCTAGCAACAGGTGCAAAAGTTTCATCGAAATCAATTCCTTCAACCTGTGTGTAGCCTTGAGCTACAAGTCATGCCTTATTCCTCACCACAAGGCCATTTTCATCTTGCTTGCTGCGGTAGATCCACTTTGTGCCGATAACGTTGTGCTTGCGAGGATCTGGACGTTTGACCAGTTCCCAAACTTTGTTGAGCTCAAACTGATGTAATTTTTCTTGCATAGCTTGAATCCACTCAGGCTCCAGAAATGCTTCATCTACCTTAGTGGGCTTTGTGATAGAGACAAAAGCAAAGTGCCCACAAAATTTAGATAAATGTGAAGATTTTGAGCGTGTGAGAGGACCTGGTGCTTCAATGTCATCGATGATCTTCTCGATTTGCACTTCATTTGCAATGCGAGGATGAGCGGGTTGTCTTCGAGGAATTTGATCCACATTCTCTTCAGGAGCATTTTCCTTAGCACCATTTTATTCAGGTGCGCCAGCTCGACGTTCATCACGTTCTGGAATGAATTCTTCAGCAGATTCTTCGGTGGGAATGACATCCTCAGTAGCCTTGAACTTGATGGATTCCTCGGGTGTTGGTTCATCTAACACAGAAGGTAGGTGCTCTCTTTGCAAGCCATTAGTCTCATCGAACCGCACATCTACAGTTTCAACAACTTTGTGAAGAACGATGTTGAAGACTTTGTAGGTGTGCGAGTCCTTTCCGTAACCAAGCATGAAACCCTCATGTGCTTTCGGTGCAAATTTAGAATTGTGATGAGGATCTCTAATCCAACATTTAGCACCGAAGACTTTGAAATAACTCACATTGGGTTTCTTGTCAGTGAGGAGTTCATAGGCAGTCTTCTTGAAGAATTTGAGAATATATACCCTGTTGATGATGTGGCACGCAGTATCAATGGCCTCAATCCAGAAGTGACGAGGTGTCTTGTATTCATCAAGCATGGTGTGAGCCATTTCAACAAGGGTCCTGTTTTTGCGCTCCACAACGCCATTCTGCTGAGGACTATAAGGAGCAAATAACTCATGAGTAATACCAAGTTCATCAAGATAGCCATCAAGACTGGAATTCTTGAACTCAGTCCCATTGTCACTTCTGATGTGCTTGATCTTCACACCAAAGTTGGTTGAAGCCCTCGAGGAAAATCGTTTGAAGACTTCCTGCACCTCATGTTTGTAAGTGACAATGTGCACCCATGTGTAACGAGAATAATCATCAACAATAAAAAAACATATAGAGATGCATCATTTTGAATTGCAGAATAATGATTGGGACCAAACAGATCCATGTGAAGCAATTTAAATGGTCGAGTGGTAGTCATGATAGTCTTCGCTGGATGCTTGGGCTTGGTCAGTTTTCCTGCTTCACAGGGTCCGCATAAGTGATCCTTGAGGAATTTGACATTCTCAATGCCAATGACATGCCTATTCTTTGCAAGCGTGTGCAAATTCCTCATGCCAGCATGACCAAGTCATCGATGCCATAGCTAGCCTTCTGAGGCTTTTGCAAGTAAGCATACGGCTAGTTCTGGTCGTGTAGAGAAATCAACGATATACAAGTCTCCTCTCCTAAAGCCTTCGAAGACTTTGGAATGGTCAGCTTCCATGATCACAACACAATGATATTTTCCAAATACAACAACCATATCGAGATCACAAAGCATTGAGATAGACATGAGGTTGTATCCTAAGGATTCAACAAGCATGACTTTGTCCATGTGTCTATCCTTTGAGATCGCAACCTTACCTAGACCAAATACCTGACTTTTGCTTTTGTCCGCGAAGATGATATGCTTCAAATGCGACGGTGATAAGGGAGCATCCATCAATAGATTCTTGTCACCAGTCATGTGATTCGTACATCCACTATCGAGGACCCACTCATTGGTTTTGGGTTGATCATCCTGCAGATGAATTAGTGCAACTTACGAACTCATATACTTCATCAATGAAGAATATGACATCAATATCATCAGATCAATTTCATCAAGCAATAGCACAGATAAATCAGTGTTGAGGACGTGACAAATGAAAATTCATTTCTTCATGATTAGCCTACGTCCTGTTAGGCACTGTTCAGGTCTCCAGCAAATTCTTCGGACGTTTTGAGCACGTCTGGAGACCTGACCCTGCATAAGAGATTAGTTCTTTTTCTTCACCACCCACATCTGAAGGGGTGGCAAAGAATTCGTCACTCTGCAAGCACCATATGAGAAAGGTGGCATAGAAGCCAGTCCGCTTTGTTTCACATGAGAGGGGCTAGGGTAAGCATATGAATAAGCGGAGAAATTCTTCGAGGACTTATGAACATAATGATTTGAAGAATAATGCTCATATTCATAGCCCTTAGCTCTACCCTACGAAACAGAAGGGTTAGCACGATGATGATCATGTGAGGATTTTGATCCAGTTGAGGAATTTGATCCATATGAAGAATTTGGTCCATATGAAGAATTTGATCTAGAGTTCCTATTCTTCACAGGTGGTGTCATGAGGACATTCACCTGAAGACTTTCAAGGCAACTTTTGGGAACCCAGGTTTTCTTCATAGGGGAACTGTTCCTGCAGTTAGTGCCAACATATCTAGCAAATACTTCACCATTCTGATTTTTGAACAGTTTATAGTTGGAGTCAAATGACTCATCAGAAGAATGAGGAGATTCACATGTAAAGCCAGATAAATTTGGATGGATCAACTGGAGGTCCCTTTGCAGCAACCCATGAGGTTTTGGGGTACTGCTCAGGCTTCCAATATGTTCCATTAACATTGAGTTTACTCCCAAAGGCAATACCCTCTTTCCTAGGGTTACTGTTGAGGATCTGCTTTTTAAGCACATCACAAAGAGTCTGATGCCCTTTGAGGCTTTTGTACATGCCTGTCATGTACAATTACTTCAGCCCTGCATCATCAGTGATACTAGCAACATCCTCAGATGAGGAATTAGTGATAGCCGAGACAGGTGAATAATTTTTAGCATTAGAAGCATTTGAACATTTAGATGAAGAATTAGTAGATTCACATTCAATGCACTTCAGACATGGAGGAACAAATTCTTCCTGAGTAGCGCTGATTTGTTGAGCAAGTAATGAATCATGCTCCTTCTGAAGATCTTCATAACTCACTCTTAGCTTCTCAAGATCTTGCTTTCTTTGAAGAAATTCAAAAGAAAGCTTCTCGTGATCAGATAAGAGAGTGTTATGATGACCTTGAAGGTCGTCAAACTTGGTATGAAGTCTCTGAAGACTTTCAGCCAAAGCTTTCGACTGATCCATTTCTTCACCCAACATATCATCGCTCTTATTTAGCATGTATTGAACTTTTTCCAAAGCTCTCTGCTGTTTAGTGGCAAGGGAAGCAAGTTTGACATAGCTAGGTCCAAATTCATCTCCAGATTCATCATCACTAGACTCGGATAGGTAGCATTCAGTTACCTTAGCACTGTTTGCCATAAGGCAGGGTGTAGAAGATGATGATTCTGGTTCGAATGTCATCGCATTAAGAGATTCCTTGTAATCCTCAAACCAAGGATGATGACGGGTTCGATGACTTTCATAGACCTCAGAGAGACGGTCCCAGATTAGCTTCGCGTGATTGAGATGCATGACGTTCCTAAACTGATTTCGGGATAGACTGGAGCAGATGACATCCTTTGTTGTGAGGTTAAGTAGAGTGTACTTGCGAATGTCATCAGCCTCCGCCATCTTGCATAGATCGGTAAGACCAATCTCAGTGACGGTCCACAGTTCGCTGTCCATAGCCTTGAGTCACTTTTTCATCATGGCCTTCCACGAGGATACTCATGACTGTCAAAGATGGGACATGATACATTCCTCAATCCTGCAGTCGACATAACTAAAACTCCAGGTGGTTAAACCAAAATCACATAGAAGAAGGGAGTACCTTGCTCTGATACCAATTGAAAGTGCATTATATCGACTAGAGGGGGGTGAATAGGTGATTTTTATGAATTCTTCACTGAGGAATTTGCTGGTGAGGAAATTCCTAAATGAAGAACTACTTGCAGCGGAATAAGTACTCAAAAGTAAACATAGCTGAACACACGCTTAGTCATCATGATGAGATGAAGACCAGCACAGAGTACAGAAAGCCTAAGCACACGATAACACAAGATGAAGATAGACAGACTGAAGAAATTGAACTGATGAAATTGAGAAAGTCTTCAGTCAAAGTCTTCAAACAGATATGAACAAGCACACAACAACAGAAATGAGGAAATGAAAGAGTTGAGGAAATAGAACCAGTAAGCTCGGTGAAGACAATGATTTGGTAGACCAGTTCCAACTACCGTCTCAGTTGTACATCTGGTTGGAGTGGCTGAGTATTTAAACTCGAGGACACATAGTCTCGGACACACAGTCCTCATCGTATTCTCGCCCAATCACTCGTGGTAAGTCTTCGGGTGACTTCCGGACCTTCACAGACTTGGTCACTCGGCGATCCACAATTCCTCTTGGATGCTCTAGACCTTGACGCCTAACCGTCTAGAAGAAGCACAGTCTTCAAAGGTAACAAGCGTTGGATCCACGCAGGATCAATCTCTTCAGTGATTGTCGGTGTCAAAACCGGCGGATCTCGGGTAGGGGGTCCCGAACTGTGCGTCTAGGCGGATGGTAATAGGAGACAAGGGACACGATGTTTTACCCAGGTTCGAGCCCTCTTGATGGAGGTAAAACCCTATGTCCTGCTTGATTGATATTGATATTGTGGATGTTTACAAGAGTGGATCTACCACGAGATCAAGGAGGCTAAACCCTAGAAGCTAGCCTATGGTATGATTGTAATGGTTGTTGTTCTACGGACTAGAGCCATCCGGTTTATATAGACACCGGAGAGGGCTAGGGTTACATAGAGTCAGTTACAATGGTAGGAGATCTACGTATCCGTATCGCCAAGCTTGCCTTCCACGCCAAGGAAAGTCCCATCCGGACACGGGACGAAGTCTTCAATCTTGTATCTTCATAGTCTTGGAGTCCGGTAGATGATGATAGTCCGGCCGATGATAGTTCGGCCGATGATGGTAGTCCGGCTATCCGGACACCCCCTAATCCGGGACTCCCTCAGTAGCCCCCGAACCAGGCTTCAATGATGATAAGTCCAACATGTGTGTAGTCTTCGGCGTTGCAAGGCGGGTTCTCCTTCAAGTTCTACATACCTACCGAATAGTGTCCGGCTTCCTCATCAATGTTGCGCGTCTTGGCTTCCACGCCCAATAATGGCCTTCTTCCACACGTCGCGCGAATGTGAAAAGCCAGGGTGTCTTTTATGTTTTACCCCCTAGTTGTGCGAATAATCTGCCTATAAGGGAGGCAAGAATCCAGATCCAAATCACCATCTTCCTCCCGCAAATACTCATTGGAGCGCTTTCGATCAAGAATCCATTCCATCATGGACCGTCAACGCGGCTCCTCTTCTCGCGCTCCCAGCCCTTTGCCAGGAGATTGGAGGAGATGCTCTGTTCCGCACAACGAGCTGGTGAAGCTCCAAGCAGGGGGATATCTCCCTTCGGCCTTCATGGTTCCGGTTCGTGCCGGGCTGGCCACCTACAAAGGTGGGAAGCAAGCGGAGGTTACCCCAAGTCCCAACAAAGGGGAGCGGGTATGCTTCGTCCCCTATCTGATAAGGGGGCTCGGATTTCCTGTACATCCATTCCTCCGCGGGCTCCTGGAGTTCTACGGACTCCAGCTTCATCACCTCACGCCCATCTCAATCCTGCATATTGTGGGTTACGTAGCTCGTTGCGAGCTATTCCTGGGCGTCGAGCCCCATTTCGCGCTATGGAAGAGGTTGTTCTGCCTTGTACCCCGCTCTCACGAGGGGTCCATATATCAAGTGGGCGACGCCGAAATATGGCGCATTGCCGGGACCGGATATCCATTCGGAACCCCTAAGAAGGCGTCCGAAGACTGGCCTTCGGAATGGTTTTATATAGAAGATGCTCCGCTGCCGGACCCTGTTCGGATCGGCCTCCCGGAGTTCAGCAATGCTCCTCTGAAGAAACGCCTTAGTTGGCGTCCGCGGAGCCCCCAACTGGAGGAAGACAAGAGCGTCCATTATTTGATGGGCCGAATAAGGTTACTGGCCCATTCCGGGTTGACCATGATTGGAGTCATGGCAACATGCATTATGCGGGGGGTGTAGCCACTACAATATAGGGGCCACCCCATGTGGGATTTCAACGGGGAGGACGATGCCACCCGTCATGGCCGCAAAGGGCCGGATTCGGTCGAAGACCTGGTGACGATCCTGTCCGGCCTGTATAAGGGGGAGAAGGAGGATTTCCTTCGGACGAACCCGTTAAATGGGTTCTCCATGAATAATCCCCGGCCTTGGGTAAGCGAACACTCTGCGTGCCTGACCCATGCTTTTTGAAACTTAAGTTTCTTATATTGTGTTCTTCTTTCGACACAGGAGCTGCGCCGGATCGTGGAGGACATGCTAAGTCCAGCTCCGCAACCCGAGGATCCAGAGAGATCCCGGGATCCGGCCTCCGAAGAGGATTCGGACATAAAGGTGGAGCTAATCGATGGGGTGTTCCACCAGCTCAGCATGGACAATGCTTTAGTTCCCATCATGCCCGACTATCCCGAACTATATCCGGCTTCCCAGGTGATTGCGACCGAAGTCCTGACACCGTCATTCCTTCCTTGCTTATTTCTGACCACCGTATATGATGGCGCTGTGCAGGAGGCGCCCCTAGGGCGAGAAGCCGAGCCCGCGGTGGCTGACCAACAAAGGCCAGTCCGGACCAGTAGGCGGAAGAGGAGCGCGGCGCGGACTGAAACGTCGTGGCAAAGGTGTAGCTCACAATTCATTATTTAGAGCAACGTTCCTAGGAAGCGTTTGAGTTCTCATGACTTTTGTAGTGAAAAAGGCGCCCACCGGACTGCGGGCGTGGAGGTTGCCAATCCAACCTCTACCAGCCAGGCTCCAGCACCAGGTCTGGAGGGGGAGGCGAGCGCAAGGCGCGAGCCGGACGTTCCTCCGACGGAGGATGCCGACAGACTGTACGCCACCAAGTCTGAGGTGGAGAGTGCCATGAATCACAGGCGCCGCCAGAATGCCTTTAACGCGGGGGACGCGCACCTTCGTGCTGCTCAAGATGGTTTTACCAGAGCCACGGAGCAGTATGTAAAAGACATACGGGTAAGAGAATTTAATAGTTATATATGCCAGTAGCCCCCGAGACTTAAAGTAGTTATATTAACTGATTTAAGGATCATATGAAACGTAGGATCTTACCGAGAAGAATACCCAACTGTCTCAGGAGCTGCAAGAGTGCAAGGCCCAACTTGAGGCCGCACTCTCTGGCGCAGGAGGAAACACAGGGACCTCTCCTGGTAACGCATTATTTTAGAAAGATAAGTAGCGTTTGGCATTTGCGCAAGTCTAAAAAATTACGTTGCAGGTGCTGCCGGACAAGATCCGGACTGGAAAGAACTTCTGCGCCAACTAAAGGCCGGCGAGAGGGTGCTGCATAAGGTGCATCATGAAAGGAACAAGCTCCAGGATGCCCATGCCCAGCTTGGAGAAGAGCTGAAAGGCGTTCGGGCCGAGCTGTCGGGCTCCATTAAGGAGAATCAGCGGCTTCGTCGCGGCATCTATAGTAAGTGCTTGAGCGAACTCCTTTGAAAAGAAGAGTTCGGCGAGGAAGTCAATTCAACAGAATATGTCTGCAGGTATGCTCACAGGTCGCCCTGCGGAGGAGATGCCCGTATCAACGGGTGATCAACTTCCCGAATTGTTGCAACTGATCGAACGAGTTCGGCAGGCAATGAGCGGCGTCATCCAGGCTTTATGGCCAGCCTTCTCCTTACCCGAGGGTCTTGGGGAGCTTGCGGAGAAGCTTCAAGGAGTGCGGCAGCGCTTCCATTTATGGAAGATTTCGGCCTGCCGCCAAGGTGCCAGGGAGGCCTGGGCCATGGTAAATACGCGGTACAAGAAGGCGGATCCCAACCACATGGCCGAAGTCGGACCTGTGGGGCCCGATGGGAAGGAGATCCCTGTGAGTTTAGTATACGGCCAAGTAGAGTTGGCCGCTAAATTTTCCCAACAGGACTGTAAATTAGACAACTTGTTAGACGGGATTGAGGAAGAATACAATCAGTCGATTTGACAATGTATTATGAAATGACATATAAAATGCCTTCTAGCCGGATTGTAGATCGTTTGTCTTTGCCGACCTTTTCGCTTCGACCTCGGGACCCTAGAGTCCGGAGAGTGTCCGAATACCTTCTCGGTTATGAAACAACCGGGGTATGCATGGAGACCAGTTGTAGGGGTCATTAGTGCTTTATCAGACAAGTGCCCAACTAGTTATGTTATATTACATGGGTAGTAAGAAACATCTTCCAGGGAGAATAGTTCCGTTAAGGGTTCCTTTCCTCTGGGGGTGGCATGCCCTAAAGTGCATGTCCGGACTGCGAAAAAAGCAGAAAAACATCTGGGGGCAGATAAATAAGTAGATAAAAAAATCATCTTTTAAGTCACCGACCGAATATTCCCTTAAGAACGCTAGCTTTCGGCTTCACCCAGTCTGAGGTACACATCTGGCTGACCCGGCAGTAACAATCGCAGAGGTGCTCCCTTTACCTCCTAGCCGAACAATCGGGAATGTAGGGGTAAGCACAGGAGCCAGGCAACCCAGCTTGGCCAAAACTTAAGTCATATCGATGAATATAATGGTGAATAAAAGGTACATGTGGAGGCTTGACACGTGTGCTGGGCATGAAGCCCTTATAATTAAGCTTCTGGTAAAGAAGCCCCCAGGTATAATGAGTGCGGATAACACATCAATTGCGCGCGAACGATGCGCAAGTAGGCCTTTTAAGGCTTTGATGAATAGGGTTGAGAAGAAAAAGATAGACAAAAGGCAGCTGAAGTAAAAAAAAATTGATGGGGGGAAAGGGACGAACTCTTAGTCCGGCGCTAGGCATAGAATCTTTGGAGGCGGGCTGCGTTCCATGGGTTCGGCTCGAGTCGGTTATCCGACGCATTTTGTAGATGGTACGCTCCGCCGGTCAAGACTTTATCGATGATGAAGGGGCCTTCCCATTTGGGCTTGAGCTTGTCCTTTTTCTTGTCCGGCAGGCGTAGAACCAGTTCGCCAACATTGTAAGTCTTGGCCCGTACTTCTCTGCTTTGGTATCTTCGAGCCTGCTACTGATAGAATGCGAAACGAGCCTTGGCGACGTCGCGTTCTTCCTCCAATGCGTCCAAGCTGTCCTGCCGATCCAACTCGGCTTCTCTTTCTTCGTACATGCGCACTCAAGGTGAGTCATGAATGATGTCGTAGGGCAAAACTGCTTCTGCGCCGTATACCATAAAAAATGGTGTGAATCCGGTAGTACGGTTAGGCGTTGTACGCCGCCCCCAGAGTACGGAGTCGAGCTCCTCTACCCAGTGCGTGCCAGATTTCGTAAGGGACCGCACTAGTCTGGGTTTGATGCCGCTCATTATTAGACCATTTGCTCGTTCCACTTGACCGTTGGTTTGAGGATGATAGACTAAAGCGTAATCGAGCTTGATGCCCATATTTTTGCACCATGATTTAACCTCATTGGCCGTGAAGTTCGTGCCGTTATCAGTGATGATGCTGTGGGGGACACCATAACGGTGTATTACCCCGGTTATAAAGTCTATCACTGGTCCGGACTCTGCCGTTTTAACTGGCTTGGCCTCTATCCATTTTGTGAATTTATCCACCATGACCAATAGGTACCTTTGCTTGTGGGTTCCCCCTTTAAGTGGTCCAACCATGTTAAGCCCCCAGACCGCGAACGACCAGGTAATGGGTATAGTTTTGAGGGCGGTGGGTGGCATGTGGCTCTGATTAGCAAAGAGCTGACAACCGACGCATCTTTGGACTAAGTCCTGAACGTCTGTCCGGGCCGTCGGCCAATAAAATCCTGTACGGAATGCCTTTCCTACAAGGGCCCGGGCTGCGGCGTGGTGTCCGCCTAGTCCGGCGTGAATTTCAGCCAGAAGGTCTCGCCCTTCCTCTTCGGAGATACACCTTTGAAGGACTCCGGTTGTGCTTTTCTTATAGAGTTCTCCCTCATGGACCTTGTAGGCTTTAGATCGCCGGACTACGCAGCGGGCCTCATTATGGTCTTCGGGGAGTTCCTGCCTAAGCAAGTAGGCTAGGAACGGCTCTGTCCATGGGGCGATTACTGCCATTATGTCGTGAGCTGAGGGTGTTGTTTCGTCGGCTGGATCGCCGGTTATGTCAGATTGCTCTGCGGCTGCCTCCGGTTTGTTATTTCCGGACTCCTCTTCCCATAGTACGGATGGCTTGAACAGCCGTTCCAGGAAGATATTTGGAGGGACAGCGTCACGTTTTGCGCCGATGCGTGCCAATACGTCGGCCGCTTGGTTATTATCTCTGGCTACGTGGTGGAATTCAAGTCCTTCGAACCGAGCTGACATTTTAAGGACAGCGTTGCGATAGGCTGCCATTTTTGGATCCTTGGCGTCAAAGTCTCCATTTACTTGGGATATTGCGAGGTTTGAGTCCCCGCGCACCTCTAGGCGTTGGATGCCCATGGAGATTGCCATCCGGAGGCCATGTAAGAGGGCCTCGTATTCGGCTGCGTTGTTGGAGTCCGTGTACATTATCTGAAGTACGTATTGGACTCTGTCCCCGGTTGGGGACGTTAGTACGATGCCAGCCCCCAATCCGGCCAACATTTTGGAGCCGTCGAAATGCATAATCCAATTGGAGTATGCGCCGTACTCTTTAGGGAGTTCGGCTTCAGTCCACTCAGCGACAAAGTCAGCCAAAACTTGCGACTTTATAGCTCGCCGGGGTTTGTAAGTTATATCGAATGGTAAGAGCTCAATGGCCCATTTTGCAATCCTGCCCGTTGCGTCGCGGTTATTTATAATGTCATTTAGGGGTACTTCGGAGGCCACTGTTATCGAACACTCTTGAAAGTAGTGTCGGAGCTTCCGGGATGCCATGAACACCGCATACGCTATCTTTTGATAGTGCGGGTAACGGGACTTGCAGGGGGTTAAAACAGTGGATACGTAGTACACTGGTTTTTGAAGAGGGAATTTATGCCCTTCTGTCTCTCGTTCTACGACGAGCACCGCGCTTACTACTTGATGTGTTGCCGCGATGTATAACAACATAGGTTCGCCCAGGTTGGGCGCAGCCAGGACCGGATTCGTTGCCAATATGGCCTTTATTTCTTCGAGTCCGGCAGTGGCAGCATCCGTCCACTCGAAGTGTTCGGTGTGCCTGAGGAGGCGATAGAGGGGCAATGCCTTTTCTCCTAGGCGGGAGATAAAGCGGCTGAGAGCCGCCACGCATCCAGTCAATTTCTGGATCTGTTTGAGGTTTTTTGGAATATCCAGCTGTGATAGGGCTCGGATTTTGGCCGGATTTGCTTCAATTCCTCTACCGGATACAATGAAGCCCAAGAGCTTTCCGGCTGGTACGCCGAAAACGCATTTTTCCGGATTCAGCTTGATGTCATATGCTCGGAGGTTGTCGAATGTGACCCTCAAGTCGTCTACTAGAGTTTCGACGTGTTTGGTTTTGACGACTACGTCGTCTACGTATGCCTCTACTGTTTTGCCGATCTGGGTAGCCAGACATGTCTGAATCATGCGCTGATATGTTGCGCCGGCGTTTTTAAGTCCGAAGGGCATCGTGTTGAAGCAGAATGGTCCATATGGAGTAATGAACGCCGTTGCGGCTTGATCCGCTTCTGCCATCTTGATTTGATGATAGCCGGAGTATGCGTCCAGGAAGCACAATGAATCGTGCCCTGCAGTGGCATCGATGATTTGGTCGATGCGGGGGAGGGGGAAGGGATCCTTTGGGCAGGCTTTATTTAGGTCTTTGAAATCGACACATAGGCGCCAGGATCTGTCCTTCTTTGGTACCATTACCAGGTTTGCTAGCCAATCCGGATGTTTGATGTCTCTGATGAATCCGGCTTCCAATAGTTTGGCTAGTTCTTCTCCCATTGCCTGTCTTTTGGGTTCGGAAAATCGTCGAAGAGCCTGTTTGACTGGCTTGAACCCTTTTAGGATGTTTAGGCTATGCTCTGCCAACCTGCGAGGGATTCCTGGCATATCTGAAGGATGCCAGGCGAAAATGTCCCAATTTTCCCGAAGGAATTCTCGCAGCGCGGCGTCTACATCAGGGTTCAACTGTGCCCCGATGGAGGCCGTCTTTGTCGGGTCCGTTGGGTGGACCTGGAATTTTATAATTTCGTCCGCTGGTTTAAAGGAGGTGGACTTGGATCTCTTATCGAGTATCACGTCGTCTCTGTGCACCGTAGCGCGCAGCGCGGTGAGTTCCTCTGCCGCTAGGGCTTCGGATAGTGCCTCCAGGGCTAATGCGGCTGTTTTGTTTTCGGCGCGGAGTGCTATGTCCGGATCACTAACGAGAGTGATTATCCCGCCGGGCCCAGGCATTTTGAGCTTCATGTACCCGTAATGGGGTACGGCTTGGAAAATTGTGAACGCCTCTCGTCCTAATATAGCGTGGTATCCGCTGCTGAGCGGGGCCACTTGGAACGTGATTTCTTCGGACCTGTAATTGTCCGGCGAGCCGAACACCACATCGAGTGTGATTTTTCCGGTGCAGCGTGCTTCCCGGCTAGGGATTATTCCTCTGAAGGTTGTGCTGCTTCGCTCAATGCGGCTCCAGTCTATTTCCATTTTTTGAAGAGTTTCCTCGTAAATGAGGTTCAATCCGCTGCCGCCATCCATGAGTACCTTGGTAAGTCGAAAGCCGTCCACTATTGGACTGAGGACCAATGCGGCTGGTGCTCGGGCTGTTCGGAATTTAGGTTCGTCGCTGGCGTTGAAGGTGATGGCCGCGTCGCTCCAAGGATTTGTTGTTGCTACTTGGTAGACTTCGGCAAGGCTGTGGATCGTTCGTTTCCGCATATTGTTTGATGCGAAAGTCTCGAAGACTGTTGATACCGTACCGGTATTGTTGGTGTGGTTTCGCGGGGCTAGAAGCTCCTCGCCACTTTTGGCCACCTGCCGTAATATCCAACATGCACGAAGGCTATGTGTTGGGGTGGCGCCCTTGGTACTGTGAATTGTACAGGGTTTGCTGAGCCATCCCTCCAGTACGGTTCCGTTCCCTTTAAGGGGCTTCTGTTTTTTGGTTCTTGTACTTGGTGCCTGAGTGTAATGCACCCTTTTGTTGCGGACTGGGGCTATGTTCGGGGCCGGATTATCCCAAAACCTATCTTCGGTTTTCCGGAAACTTTCTATGGCACAGTACTTTCGCACTATGGATGCCAAGTCGGCGAAACGTGTGATTTCACGATGGCTGACGGCGTTCAAGATTCCCCTGTCCGTGCAATTGTTGCAAAAGATCGAGATTGCGTTTTCCTCTCGGCAGTCCTTTATCCGGTCCATGACCAGGAGGAATCTGGCCCAGTAATGATGTACTGTTTCGGCTGGCTCTTGCCGGATTAGAGATAGATCGCATATATCTGGACGGGCGGGCCTAATTGAGTCCGGGACCCTGCCCATCTCGAGGCTCAAGGGCCGAGAAGTTTCCGAATTTGGAAGCTTGGAAAGTGGAACGTTGTCCAACGAGTCCGGTCCAATGCCTGACTTTATGTTCAGTGCTTGATCGGAATCCGCTCCTCCGCGGGAATCCGGCATGGAGGGTTCGGTACCCCGGACACGACTAGTTTTCAATATGGGAGAAGGATCGTCGCGATGTTCCTCTACCACCGTGACGTGGTGGGTAACCTGGGGAGAGTTAATCTCTCTCAGATCGGTTTTAAGCCCGATCCGATTGTAGTCTGTAGCGACTCCCAGGGCGGCGATCCGATCCAAGAGTTCGTTTACAGACGAGAGCTCTGCTGGATCTAACTGCTCGGCGAATTCCGAGTTGACGTGAAGATTGCTCTCGATGACACGAGAGGTCATCGTTGAAGCGGTGGCCGGACAGGCGGTCATAAGAAAACCTCCTAGCCGGATAGTTTGGCCGGCAGCCAAGGCTCCATCGGCGAAGATGCCGTCCTTGAAGACGGGAAGAGGCATCCTTCCTATCGGTGACGGCATAGAGGAACTCTCAATGAAAGCACCAATGTCGGTGTCAAAACCGGCGGATCTCGGGTAGGGGGTCCCGAACTGTGCGTCTAGGCGGATGGTAACAGGAGACAAGGGACACGATGTTTTACCCAGGTTCGGGCCCTCTTGATGGAGGTAAAACCCTACGTCCTGCTTGATTGATATTGATATTGTGGATGTTTACAAGAGTGGATCTACCACGAGATCAAGGAGGCTAAACCCTAGAAGCTAGCCTATGGTATGATTGTAATGGTTGTTGTTCTACGGACTAGAGCCATCCGGTTTATATAGACACCGGAGAGGGCTAGGGTTACATAGAGTCGGTTACAATGGTAGGAGATCTACGTATCCATATCGCCAAGCTTGCCTTCCACGCCAAGGAAAGTCCCATCCAGACACGGGACGAAGTCTTCAATCTTGTATCTTCGTAGTCTTGGAGTCCAGTCGATGATGATAGTCCGGCCGATGATAGTTCGGCCGATGATGGTAGTCCGGCTATCCGGACACCCCCTAATCCGGGACTCCCTCAGTGATGCTCAATCACTTTGGGGTTTTGAAGGTTTGGGTTTTGGGTTTTCCTCACTTGATGATTTTTGCTCAAAGTCCTTGGAGGATGGGATGCTCTCAAATGACAAGTGTCAGTTTCTCTCGGAGCAGCCAACCAGCTAGTGGTTGTAGGGGGCGGCTATTTATAGCCTAGGGAGTAGCCCGGCATGATAAGACATAAATGCGCTTGTTTCATATGACCGTTAGGTGGGTAGTTATTTTGGGATAGCTGGCGCATAGCACAGCAACAGTCGGAATTTTGAGTCTCAAATTCCTCAGGGCTATCATGTTCCTCACTGTGTAGGCAATCCGCACTGGCGAATTCCTAACTCCTCAGTCAGAACAAATTCCTCAGAGACCAGAAGAACTTCGTCTCTGTCACTGAAGAATATGATTGATCTGTATGAGATTTCCAATGGCTTCACTCGAAGGGATTGGTAGGTGTAGGATTTTGAGTTGAGCATCACATGGAAATTTTTCCTTAGTATTTCCTCGACCCCCTTTAACAGTACGGTGTTTCCTATGACTCAAGAAAGAGAAAATGAAACTATAAAAACAAGAGTCTTCATGCTTCATATTCCTCGAATGATTACCAAGTCTTCAAGGTCACACCAATTTCTTCACTTTCAAAGTCTTCAGTAAGTCTTCAGAAATCCAAAGTCTTCAGTCGAAGAACTTCATTTTTAGGGGTCGACTTTCTCTGTAAATATCAAACTCCTCATAGACTTATAGACTTGTGTACTCTCACAAACACATCAGTCCCTTAACTTATAAGTCTTCAATACACCAAAATCACTAAGGGGCACTAGATGCAATTACATCCCGTTCATCAAATGATAACACATGTCTATGGTCAGGAAACATAACCATCTTTGATTAACGAGCTAGTCAAGTAGAGGCATACTAGGGACACTTTGTTTTGTCTATATATTGACACATATACTAAGTTTCTGGTTAATACAATTCTAGCATGAATAATAAATATTTATCATGACATAACGAAATATAAATAACAACTTTATTATTGTCTCTAGGGCATATTTCCTTCAATTCCATCAACCGAACTGATTGCCATATCCCACATTTAGACATAAGTAAATATAGATTAAACATACTCAGACATAGATAATAAGCGTACACAAGCATAGTTCAACCATAAGTACATAGTTCAACCTTCATTAAGACACTACACAACCATACATAGTTCGATCCCACATCTCATCTCATCTGCCGGCACGATCCTGAAGCTTCTCCAGGTACTCAGCGTACACGACATGCGCCACCCTGCAAGAATACTTCAGCTTGAAGGAGCTAACCACCTGTCCTCTTGCATGCACCAAAACACTTTGATACGCGTAATGAACCTTTTGGTTGCAAAATGGGCATCGATAGCCCCAGTTCCAAGTCCTAATACGCCTGTTATGCATTCCCGCATAAAGCTACCTCAGGATTTGCCTCTTGTACCTCCTCTAGCCATCTTCATCCTTGCTATCCACATCGTCAGACAGCACCTATACAAATAGTCAAATTAATGCTTACAAACTAATCTCTAGCAAACATTTGGCAGTTGCCAAAATTTGGCATCAAATTAATGTTTACATGCCGTCAAGTAGGATTAGGAATTTATGGCTATTTTTTTATACTTATCCAGAGATTATGGTTCGATTTTTAAGCATGGTCGTCTATGTATAGACCAATCTTGAAGAAAATAATGGCACAAACATATATGTAGGTCATTCAAAATTAATTGTCAAGTCATGGCTAGGAATTATTAGCACGAACACTAACCCTAGTCGGATTACTAGCATAAATCATTTGCACAGATAAAACATCTAACTTATCACTTGTACCATTCAAACAATCATGCACTACACGGATCTAATCAAACTTACTCAGATTTCATGGATTGGCAGAACATAACCATAGGATTTCTATTCCAAAAAGAGGGAGACAGGAGTAACCAGAGAAACCCTAGGATCTATTTGACACATAAATGGGCATAGATGACTAACCAGTTGTTCGTTGTCGTCAGAGTTGTCGCCGAAGTGGTCATCAGAGTCGTCGCCCGAGTCATCACCGGAGTCGGTGTGGACCTCTGCATCCGGTTGTGGAAGCTCGACGCCATCGATGACGTCAGGGTGCAACGATACCTCGCTGGTGGTGACAGCAACCTCTGTCTCCATCTCCACGCCATGCTCTAGTGCTTTAGCAGCCCCGACGTCGCCACTCCCTCCGATGGGGCGCTCTGGCGGCATCTTCATACACTGACGGCTTTGAGGACTAAGAGCAACGTCGAGGATGCAAGCGGGGAGAGTGGATTGTGTGTGTGGCGAGGATGGGGGTGCGGCCGCTCGGGCGCACCATTAATATGGAGTAGTGGGAGAGAGGCAGGCGGCGGTCAAACCGCTGACTCGCCTCCCGGTGAGCCTGTGCACCGGACTGCTGGCATGCCTATCGTCGTTTCACACAGCTACTCGCACGCCTCGCGATGACACTATGCAGCAAGCATGCCTCCCGGTCTGCTTGCACGGCGGACTGCTCGCATGCATCCCATCAACTCACGCCTGCTCGCACGGCACACGGATCATGTGGCGGCACGTATATTGTTTTCCTATTTGGATGATTAATGTTGCCGCTTTATTGCTTAACCGAAGTATGGCATGTATCCATTGTTGGTCTAACGCTCACGGTTTGAATAAATAATAAATTTGGGATATTGGTTCCCAATTATTAATAATCTCCCGTTTGTAAGAAGATAAAGATTAACTGGTCTCAAATTTGACAAAAAAAGTACAATGCCACTTTGTATTGGTGTCCATATGACAAAACGATAAGTTTCATGAATTTCAAATAAGTTTTGGATGTACTAGAATTAAAAATCAAGATTCTCAATGTTTGAAATTTCTTGCATGGGGAGTAAACATGCACCCAATGAGACACATGTGTTTTTGCAATCCATTTAGGTGCACTGTCACGTGTGCATGTAGCTCAAATTTGATTTTTGCACATTATACCCCTAGAAAATCAAGCAATGTACTAAAACGTCTTAACGAAATCTGTTTTTTTTTCAAAATTAAAACGTCCCTCCTTTGGTAACATATGTTCACCGCAGGATAATTTAACATGCATCGTAGTTGCGGTGGATTCGGTGTGTGTGTGTGTGTGCGCGCGCGCACGTCTGGGGGTGGCGGGTGGCTGGCAGTACATTACGAGTCATGAGCCACCATGTGGGTTGGCCGTTTTGTGAGGCAGGTGCCACATCAGAGTCGTGAATTCGTTATTTAAAACATTACACAACCCTTTCATACATACATGTTTTGGCCACATGCAGTCAATGGTTGTCCTACACGACACTCGATACTCGCGTGGACGCTTTCTGTGGGCCCGCGAGGTCGTCATCCATCACTTTGACGAACAGTCGGCAGAGAGGTTAATTTGACCAGCAAGGTAGAATCTTGTTTGTTTCTGTTATGGTGGGGGTATCTAGTACGCGTCGAAAGAGGTGGGAGAGGACTAGCATATATACTATACGTATGCGTCCGTCACCTCACTCAGTGTCGGGACTTTTCGGTTCCAAGGCATGTCCCACATCAAATTGTGAAATTGGCTATTCAAGTATCACACAACACCTCTTTGTGCCACATGCATGCAGGCGGTGGTTATCCTAGGACACTCACATGTAATGCTTCCATCTATGGGCCTACGAGACCATCATCGATGCATGCATCACTTTGACCTACATCGGGAGAGGTTAATTAATTTCACCATCAAGGAGGATTCTTTTTGGGTTGTATTACGGTAGGACCATATAGTATGCGTCGAAGAAAGGGGAGGGGACCATCATATGTAGTACGCTTCATGAACCTCGCTCTGTGTGGGGACTTTATGGTTTTCGAGGCATGTGCCACATCAAAGTTGTGCATTTTTGGTATTCAACATATGTTTGGCCCACATGCAAAGCCATAGTTGTTATCCTCTCGCACCCACTTAAGCGGTTATCGGCGATATCGATGCTTTCCATCTGTGAGCCCGCTTGGTCCATCACTACTTTGCCTAGCAACGAGAGAGGTTAATTTGACTTAGGAGGGGATTTTTTTGTTTGTAATACGGTATATATATATATATATATATATATATATATATATATATATATATATACAGACGGTCTATTCTGCTAATATTAGCAGAATAACTATTCTGCACACCACTTCCGCACTGCGCGCTGAACGCAAGTGCACGTCATTCTTTGAACCAAGTGTGTTGCAGTACTCACATGAGTGAACTTCTCGTCGAAAAAAATTGCACGCGTTATTTTTTCGGTACTGTTTTCGCTCTATTTTTTTAACCGTTTATCGGAATGAGGCGTGTAATATACCATTGAAAAGCTATGGATTAGGCGCAACTTTGACATGTTGAACACTTTTCGAGATTCCACACGGTTTAAGAGCAGTTTTGAAAATGGTGCGGCCCATGACGAGTGACAACGAGCGTTTTTTCGCGTTTTTTCCTAAACCGCTCGTCCGAATGAAGCAAATGATACACCGTTGGAAAGATATCGTCGAGACGCATCTTTTCTATATCTATTATTTTCTCTAATTCGTTACGACTTAAGAGCAGTTTTAAATTTAGTAAATCGCGGAATTCTGTTTCTTCGAATTTTTTGCATTTTTCGTACTGTTTTCGCTCTTGTTTTTGAACCGTTTGTCAAAACGAGGCGTGTAATATGTCGTTGGAAAGCTATGGACAAGGCAAAACTTTCATGTGTAGAACTTGTTTTCAGATTCCTTACGGTTTTAAATTAATTTTGAAAACGGTGCGGCTGCTGGTGAGTGACAGCGAACGTATTTTCGTAAATTTGTTCAAACCGTTCATCCGAATGATGCAAATGATACGCCATTGGAAACATATCGTCGAGGCGCAACTTTTTCATGTAGAATGCTCTCTCTAATTCTTTACAGTTTAAGAGCAGTTTTGAAATTACCGAAATGCGGACACTATGTTTTTTCGCGACACCAAAATCGTCATATGTACTGCATCATGCAGAAAGCCGCACTGCTTTAGACTGAAAACCTCACTGCATCAGACGGTCAAATGAACTTCATATTTTTTAATGCATTTTTTTTAAATGGAGTGCACTGAAAAGTCCTTCGAAGTGGACTTTTTTAAGACCAAAGTGTATCGCATTTTGGATTTTTTTTAAATGCATTTTGGTTTAAATAGAGTGTACTAAAATGTACTTCGTAATGGACTTTTTGTAAGACTAAAGTGCACTGAATTTTCATATTTTCTTAAATGATTTTTTTCTAAATGGAGTGTACTGAAGAGTCGTTCGTATTGGACCTTTTTAGACCAAAGTGCACCTCATTTGACTTTTTTAAATGTATTTTTGGTTTCAATGAAGTGTACTGAAAACTCCTTCATAGTGGGCTTTTTGTAAGACCAAAGTGCACTGCATTTGCATGTTTCTTTAAATGGATTTTGTTCTAAATGGAGTGTAATACGGCTCATATTGGGGCGTAAATGAACCTCAGAAGCGAGCAACCGAACTGCAATGTCATCAGAGGGGGCTGCATGGATATTTTGTTACTCTTCTCTTTTTCTACAACTAATTCTTTTCATCAATGAGTATGTACCTCAGAGACGTGGTGAGTGGACTACAGGGATGAATATGTAGACACAAGCAAACTACAATGGACTTCTTTAACAATAATAAAACTCCAACAAAACAATGAAACTGAATTTAGAAAACATCACACTGAACCAATTGAATAAATGGACTTCTTTTGTTACTGTATATATTCAGGCTAGGTTCACAAGAAGTTCTGTGAAGCAATTGAATCAGAGTGGGTGACACTAAATTGCCCGCAAGTCTGGAGGCCGCGTGTTTACATGTTAACATGCTTAATGCTGAGCCGGGACATCCAAGGAGGGATGTTCTACTGCTACACGTATTCAAGCTCTGAACTTGCATTTTCAGAGGTTGTTCCTCCTGCTACAAAAGTTCTTTAGATTCTAGGATTACATAGACTGATGGATGGGACCTTCCATTTTCCGCAGGGATTCATCGGTCTCATGTACCGCCGTTTCGCTGCTCGGCCGTGAGTGCCGCACTGCATCCTCCGCCCCGCTGCACTGCGTTGTGGGGGAGGACAGTGAGCGATAGCAGCTGCTCATTGTAGAACTCGTTGGAGAGGATGAAGAGAACCCATCCGTGTCGAGATTGCACCAACCTCACGTGCAATGGTGGGCTTGGGAATGGGTGGCGTGCTGCTTGCACCCACACTTTGGACTGCACGGCGTCCGTGGGGCGTGCTGCGTGCACCCACGTACTGTACTGCATGGCGCGGGGGAAGGGGGGTGCAGTTGATCTTTGAAGGGAGAATAGCACTGCACTGCACTCTACATCCGACCACGAGCCTCTTGTCACCGGACTGCAAGCAAGGACGATCGCCGGTTTACTGGACATGCCACACTGCACTGACACCCCAACAAAAACTGCAGCGATGTGCGCAAGTGAAACAGCCGCACCGCACCGCCATGGCCGTACTACTCCATCGGCAGAGGAGGGGAGTTGGAACAGAGGCCAGGGACGCCCGTGGATCACAATCCCTCCTTCAGCAGCCCATCTACGCGGCGCACTGCATTCACTCACATGACCGAATCACACGCGCGTGCTGCCGAGCTGCATGGTGTACCTGATGAACTGAATGCCGGCAGCGCCTCCATCGACACCCTACACCTCTTCCTGTGCTGCTGGCACCTCCTCTGCCTACCTTGTGGTGGTGCCCCGACGCTCAAACTGCAGAGGGTCGGGGGGAGCTGGCCTGCGGCTCGCTGGATCTCGGCGGGGAGGAGGCAGCTCCCCAACATGGGGGTGGCGCTGACTCGGGCGCCATTGTGCACTGCCGCCATGGAGGGGCCGCCGATGGAGGTAGATGCAGAGGGGAGGGACGCGTCGGCGAGTGGATCCTGCCGCCCTCCCCTGCTTCGCGCGCGCTACCCGGGTCGCAGGGACCGGCGCATCTCAGTCCCCGTGTGGGGCTTCTGCTTCGTGGCTCAAGAGTAGGGGGAGGCCGGACTGGTTCAGGACCGCATGGATGGACGGGATTCCTTGCGCCGGGAAGGCTCGGGAGAGGAACCCCTGGCGGTTAGTGATGGCCTGGTGGCGACGGTGACCGAAGGCCCCGACCATGGCGCTCCACTCTCGGATCTGACGACGGGGGACGGCAGGGAGGAACAAGGGTTGCCGGGGACCCCTTTAGGAGGCCGGTGAGGCGCAGTGGGAGGGGAGGGCGGAGGCGTGCCGGCCGGTGGCAGGGGCTGGTCTTGGAGATCGGGGACGGGGAAGGTGGGGAAGGAGGTGGGGCACCAGAGCTGGCCTGGCGGTGGGAGGCCGAGTTGAGGTCCGTCGTGGGGAGGAGTGGGGGGAGGAGGGAGGAGGGTGGCAGGTGGGTTGGATCGGGGCTGTTAGCCGGGAGGAAGAAAGTGGAGGGGGTCGGGAGAGGAAGAAGAACTGAGGTTGTGGGTGGGGTGGGCGGGTGGGACGGGGGTGTTAGCAGAATAAGATCCTGTGTTAGCAGAATAAGACTCTAGAGGGTGTTATCATAATAGACCCACCCTATATATATATATACCATGCTCTAGGATGACATGATATAGTTTGAGCACACACATGCATGTGTACGCATGAATCCCTCCCATAGAGTCGAATTGGCTAGTATCACGACACGTCATGAACCGATCTCGCTCTGTGTGAGGACTGTACAATTTTTGACGCACGCGCCACGTCAATGTTGTGAAATGGTATTCAAACATGCATGCACACATCACCTCCATACATATGCATGTAGTGGTTGTCTTCGAACGGTACACTCCCTCACGTGGTTATCGGCGACAAGCCTGTATATTCGTGGGCCCACGTGAACATCCATAATCACCTTGATCGACAACAAGATAGGTTACCATGGAGGATTCTTTCTTTGGTTTGTGTTATTGTAGTATATATAGGTCATGGTGAGATTCAGACCTAATTAAGTTTGAGCACATACTATGCACGCATGCATGCATGAATCCCTGTCATCGGCTTGAAGTGTGGTGTGACATACATATGCATCGTCAACCAACCCTCATTTGGCGTGGGGATTTCTGGTTCGAAAGCACGGTGCCACATCAAAGTTGTTCCATTGTGTATTCAAAAACACCTCTCCATACATATGTTTGGCCACACACAAGCAGCGGTTGTCTTTGGGGACTAGCTACTTGCGTGATTATTGGCGAGCTAGCCCATCTCCGGGGTCGTATGGACGGCCATCACTTTGACCAATAACAAGAGAGAGGTTGTATGATCAAGATGGATTATTCTTGGTCCATTTTATGATCCATCTTGGTGAGATGCCTCTTTGGCTCAACGAATGAAAGTGGGTGTGCGGGGGGGGGGGGGGGGGGTGTTGCTACTTCGCACTTTGCTAGGTGAACCTCCGTGGGGGGGGGGGCATGCATTCATAGCTTAGGATTCCCATCCTGTCGACACAAGGGGGAGGGCAAGCAATACCATGCGCTTTGCGAGATAGGTGTCACATCAAAGTTGCATTTGGTATTTGAACATCAAACCACCCTTTTCATACATATATTTGGTCCACATGCAAGTATCAAACCACCCTTTTCATACATATATTTGGTCCACATGCAAGTATGTTTGTGTTCTGACCCTCTCCCGCGTCATTTTTCACCAAATTTATGAACATTAGACAAGTCGGATGACGCAACAGACACGGTTCACTCACACTAACCGTGTGCCACGCGGGTGCCCCTGTCACGCACATCCGCACAGTACATTGGGCTCCACTAGGCTTTCCCTCTCAAAAATATCTACCTGACTGTAGCTTTTTTCTGTTTCATAACACACGGTTATTATGTTTCGGCCGTGTGTGATGTTTCTTGTTCCCAATCCGCCCTGAGTTTCTTAGATGACACCTGCCAAATGCCCCTTTCCCACAGATCCCCATCCCCCACTCCAGAGTGTCGCAAACTAAGCTTGACTACTTCCCATGGAGCTCGAGGAGCGACTGGCCGAAAAGAGGTGTATCGCGGTGTCTTCGCCCGACGTCGCCGAGGGAGCTGACGACCATTACTGGCCACAGGCACTCAATCAGTGGGTTAGAGTATGTGGGTATGTCGCGGATGCCGGCTACGTCATCAAGGTCGTCGACAGGGACGGCCTAACTCGGGCTATGTCACAGGTTAAGTGGCCCACCCCCAACCCCTCGGGTTCAACGACCGTCAATCTCATCCATGGCCCCGCCGCTGATCTCCTCTGGCTCGCTGTCAAGAATTTTCCATCCTACATCGCCATCGAGCCCCTTTTGTCATTTCTGAAGGACACGTTCTGCAATACTGGCTTGGGATCCACAGCTTCCAAGTCAGACCTGATCGACAGCGACCACGAGGAGGGCACCCTCTCCGGCTCTTCCAAGGGGAAAGAGCCTATCTGCTCTTCCAAGGGGAAAGAGCTCGTCTGCAACATCAGGGAGGGCACCCTACAGCCGTGCTCTTCCAAAGGGGAAGGAGCCCATCTGCGACAACATAGAGCGCATCCAGGGTCTGTGCTCTTCCCATGGGAACGAGCCCATCTGTGACAAGTGAGGAAACTCATGATTTTTTTGACATGCCTCTTCACAGGGGGCAGCAACAACAACAGCAACAACAGCAACAGCAACAACAACAAAAGCAATAGCAACAACAGCAACAGCAACAGCAACAACAGCAACAACAATAGCAACAACAACAGCAACAGCAACAGCAACAACAGCAACAGCAACAGCAGCAATAGCAATAGCAACAACAGCAACAGCAGCAATAGCAACATCAACAATAGCAACAGCAGCAGCAGCAGCAACAGCAACTACAACAACAACAACAACTGTTGGAAATATGCCCTAGAGGCAATAATAGAAGGATTATTATTATATTTCCTTGTTCATGATAATTGTCTTTCATTCATGCTATAATTGTGTTATCCGGAAATCGTAATACACGTGTGAATACATAGACCACAACATGTCCCTAGTGAGCCTCTAGTTGACTAGCTCGTTGATCAACAGATAGTCATGGTTTCCTGACTATGGACATTGGATGTCAATGATAACGGGATCACATCATTAGGAGAATGATGTGATGGACAAGACCCAATCCTAAGCATAGCACAAGATCGTGTAGTTCGTTAGCTAGAGCTTTTCCAATGTCAAGTATCTTTTCCTTAGACCATGAAATCGTGTAACTCCCGGATACCGTAGGAGTGCTTTGGGTATACCAAACGTCACATCGTAACTGGGTGACTATAAAGGTATACTACGGGTATCTCCGAAAGTGTCTATTGGGTTGACACGGATCGAGACTGGGATTTGTCACTCCGTATGACGGAGAGGTATCATTGGGCCCACTCGGTAATGCATCATCATAATGAGCTCAAAGTGACCAAGTGTCTGGTCACGGGATCATGCATTACGGTACGAGTAAAGTGACTTGCCGGTAACGAGATTCAATGAGGTATTGGATACCGACGATCGAATCTCGGGCAAGTAACATACCGATTGACAAAGGGAATTGTATATGAGGTTGCTTGAATCCTCGACATCGTGGTTCATCCGATGAGATCATCGAGGTGCATGTGGGAGCCAACATGGGTATCCAGATCCCGCTGTTGGTTATTGACCGGAGAGCCGTCTCCGTCATGTCTACGTGTCTCCCGAACCCGTAGGGTCTACACACTTAAGGTTCGGTGATGCTAGGGTTGTAGAGATATGAGTATGCAGCAAACCGAAAGTTGTTCAGAGTCCCGGATGAGATCTCGGATGTCACGAGGAGTTCCGGAATGGTCCGAAGGTAAAGAATTATATATGGGAAGTCGAGTTTCGGCCATCGGGAAAGTTTCGAGGGTCACCGGTATTGTACCGGGACCATCGGAAGGGTCCCGGGGGTCCACCGGGTGGGGCCACCCATCACAGAGGGCTCCATGGGCTGAAGTGGGAGGGGAACCAGCCCCTGGTGGGCTGGTGCGCCCCCCCTGGGCCCCCCTCTGCGCCTAGGGTTGGGAACCCTAGGGGAGGGGGCGCCTCCACTTGCCTTGGGGGGCAATCTCCCCCCTTGGCCGCCGCCCCCCTAGGAGGTCCCATCTCCTAGGGCCGGCGCCCCCCCTGGGGTCCCTATATAAAGAGGAGGGTGGGAGGGAAGCCGCACCCTGACACCTGGCGCCTCCCTTCCCCCCTTGCTACACCTCTCCCTCCCGTAGTCGCTTGGCGAAGCCCTGCCGGATCCATGCTGCATCCACCACCACGCCGTCGTGCTGCTGGATCTTCATCAACCTCTCCTTCCCCCTTGCTGGATCAAGAAGGAGGAGACGTCACGCTGACCGTACGTGTGTTGAACGCGGAGGTGTCGTCCGTTCGGAGCTAGGATCTCCGGTGATTTGGATCACGACGAGTACGACTCCCTCAACCCCGTTCTCTTGAATGCTTCTGCTCGCGATCTACAAGGGTATGTAGATGCACCCCTCTCTCTCGTTGCTAGATGAACTCATAGATTGATCTTGGTGAACGTAGGAAGATTTTTATTTTATGCAACGGTCCCCAACAATGGCATCATGAGCTAGGTCTATGCGTAGTTCTCTATTGCACGAGTAGAACACAAATCTATTGTGGGCGTAGATGTTGTCAACTTTCTTGCCACTACTAGTCTTATTTTGCTTCAGCGGTATTGTGGGATGAAGCATCCCGGACCGACCTTACACGTACGCTGACGTGAGACAGGTTCCACCGACAGACATGCACTAGTTGCATAAGGTGGCTAGCGGGTGTCTGTCTCTCCCACTTTAGTTGGAGCGGATTCGATGAAAAGGGTCCTTATGAAGGGTAAATAGAAGTTGACAAATCACGTTGTGGTTATTCGTAGGTAAGAAAACATTCTTGCTAGAACCCTATTGCAACCACGTAAAAGATGCAACAACAATTAGAGGACGTCTAACTTGTTTTTGCAGCAATTGCTTTGTGATGTGATATGGCCAAAAGTTGTGATGAATGATGAATGATATATTGTGATGTATGAGATCATGTTCTTGTAATAGGAATCACGACTTGCATGTCGATGAGTATGACAACCGGCAGGAGCCATCGGAGTTGTCTTAATTATTGTATGACCTGCGTGTCAATGATTTAACGCCATGTAATTACTTTACTTTATTGCTAAATCGTTAGCCATAGTAGTAGAAGTAATAGTTGGCGAGCAACTTCATGGAGACACGATGATGGAGATCATGATGATGGAGATCATGGTGTCATGCCGGTGACAAAGATGATCATGGAGCCCCAAAGATGGAGATCAAAGGAGCTATATGATATTGGCCATATCATGTCACTACTATTTAATTGCATGTGATGTTTATTATGTTTATGCATCTTGTTTACTTAGAACGATGGTAGTAAATAAGATGATCCCTCATAATAATTTCAAGAAAGTGTCCCCCCTAAATTATGCGCCGTTGCTAAAGTTCGTCGTTTCGAAGCACCACGTGATGATCGGGTGTGATAGACTCCTACGTTCACATACAACGGGTGTAAGATAGTTTTACACATGCAAAAACACTTAGGTTAACTTGACGAGCCTAGCATGTACAGACATGGCCTCGGAACACAGAGACCGAAAGGTCGAACATGAGTCGTATGGAAGATACGATCAACATGGATATGTTCACCGATGATGACTAGTCCGTCTCACGTGATGATCGGACACGGCCTAGTCGACTCGGATCATGTAACACTTAGATGACTAGAGGGATGTCAAATCTGAGTGGGAGTTCATTAAATAATTTGATTAGATGAACTTAATTATCATGAACTTAGTCTAAAATCTTTGCAAAAAAAATTCTTGTAGATCAAATGGCCAACGCTCATGTCAACATGAACTTCAACACGTTCCTAGAGAAAACCAAGCTGAAAGATGATGGCAGCAACTATACGGACTGGGTCCGGAACCTGAGGATCATCCTCATAGCTGCCAAGAAAGCATATGTCCTAGAAGGACCACTAGGTGAAGCACCCATCCCAGAGAACCAAGACGTTATGAACGCTTGGCAGTCACGTGCTGATATTACTCCCTCGTTCAATGCGGCATGATTTACAGCTTAGAACCGGGGCTCCAAAAGCACTTTGAGCAACACGGAGCATATGAGATGTTCGAGGAGCTGAAAATGGTTTTCCAAGCTCATGCCCGCGTCGAGATATATGAAGTCTCCGACAAGTTCTATAGTTGTAAGATGGAGGAAAATAGTTCTGTCAGTGAGCACATACTCAAAATGTCTGGGTTGCACAACCGCTTGTCCCAGCTAGACATTAACCTCCCGGACGAGGCGGTCATTGACAGAATCCTTCGGTCGCTCCCACCGAGCTACAAGAGCTTTGTGATGAACTACAATATGCAGGGGATGGTGAAAACTATTCCTGAAGTATTTTCAATGCTGAAGTCAGCAGAGGTAGAAATCAAGAAAGAACATCAAGTGTTGATGGTCAATAAAACCACTAAGTTCAAGAAGGGCAAGGGTAAGAAGAACTTCAAGAAGGACGGCAAAGATGCTGCCGCGCTCGGTAAGCCAATTGCCGGGAAGAAGTCAAAGAATGGACCCAAGCCTGAGACTAAATTCTTTTATTGCAAAGGGAAGGGTCACTGGAAGCGGAACTACCCCAAATACTTAGCGGACAAGAAGGCCGGCAACACTAAAGGTATATGTGATATACATGTAATTGTTGTGTACCTTACCAGTACTCGTAGTAACTCCTGAGTATTTGATACCGGTGCTGTTGCTCATATTTGTAACTCACATCAGGAGCTGCGGAATAAGCGGAGACTGGCGAAGGACAAGGTGACGTTGCGCGTCGGGAATGGTTCCAGGGTCGATGTGATCGCCGTCGGCACGCTACCTCTACATTTACCCACGGGATTAGTTTTAAACCTCAATAATTGTTATTTAGTGCCAAGTTTGAGCATGAACATTGTATCTGGATCTCGTTTAATATGAGATGGCTACTCATTTAAATCCGAGAATAATTGTTGTTCGATTTATATGAGAGATATGTTTTATGGTCATGCCCCAATGGTCAATGGTTTATTCTTAATGAATCTCGAACGTAATGTTACACATATTCATACTGTGAATACCAAAAGATGTAAAGTTGATAACGATAGTCCCACATACTTGTGGCACTGCCGCCTTGGTCTCATTGGTGTCAAGCGCATGAATAAGCTCCATGCTGATGGACTTTTAGAGTCTCTCGATTATGAATCATTTGACACATGCGAACCATGCCTCATGGGCAAAATGACCAAGACTCCGTTCTCCGGAACAATGGAGCGAGCAACCAACTTATTGGAAATCATACATACTGATGTGCATGGTCCAATGAGCGTTGAGGCTCGCGGAGGATATCGTTATGTTCTCACTCTCACTGATGACTTAAGTAGATATGGGTATGTCTACTTGATGAAACACAAGTCTGAGACCTTTGAAAAGTTCAAGGAATTTCGTAATGAAGTAGAGAATCAACGTGACTGAAAGATAAAATTCTTACGATCAGATCGTGGAGGAGAATATTTAAGTCATGAATTTGGTATGCAGTTAAGAAAATGTGGAATCGTTTCACAACTCACGCCGCCTGGAACACCTCAGCGTAACGGTGTGTCCGAACGTCGTAATCGCACTCTATTGGATATGGTGCGATCTATGATGTCTCTTACCAATTTACCGCTATCATTTTGGGGATACTCTACAGAGACAGCTACATTCACTTTAAATAGGGCTCCGTCTAAATCCGTTGAGACGACACCACATGAATTGTGGTTTGAGAAGAAACCTAAGCTGTCGTTTCTAAAAGTTTGGGGATGTGATGCTTATGTCAAGAAACTTCAACCTGAAAAGCTCGAACCCAAGTCGGAAAAATGCATCTTCATAGGATACCCTAAGGAAACCATTGGGTATACCTTCTACCTTAGATCCGAAGGCAAGATCTTTGTTGCCAAGAACGGATCCTTTCTGGAAAAAGAGTTTCTCTCGAAAGGAGTAAGTGGGAGGAAAGCAGAACTCGATGAAGTACTACCTCTTGAACCGGAAAGTAGTACAGCTCAGGAAAATGTTCCTGTAGTGCCTACACCGACTGGAGAGGAAATTAAAGATGATGATCAAGGTACTTCGGATCAAGTTGCTACTGAACTTCATAGGTCCACAAGCACACGTTCCACACCAGAGTGGTATGGCAACCCTGTCCTGGAAATCATGTTGTTAGACAACGGTGAACCTTCGAACTATGAAGAAGCAATGGCGGGCCCAGATTCCAACAAATGGCTTGAAGCCATGCAATCCGAGATAGAATCCATGTATGAAAACAAAGTATGGACTTTGACAGACTTGCCCAATGATCGGCGAGTGATAGAAAACAAATGGATCTTTAAGAAGAAGACGGACGCGGATGGTAATGTTACCATCTTTAAAGCTCGACTTGTTGCTAAGGGTTACCGACAAGTTCAAGGGGTTGACTACAATGAGACTTTCTCTCCCGTAGCGAAGCTGAAGTCCGTCCGAATCATGTTAGCAACTGCCGCATACTATGATTATGAAATATGGCAGATGGACGTCAAAACAACATTCCTTAACAGCTATCTTAAGGAAGAGCTGTATATGATGCAGCCGAAAGGTTTTGTCGATCCTAAGAGTGCTAACAAGGTGTGCAAGCTCCAGTGATCCATTTATGGGCTGGTGCAAGCATCTCGGAGTTGGAACATTTGCTTTGATGAGATGATCAAAGTGTTCGGGTTTATGCAGACTCATGGAGAAGCATGCGTTTACAAGAAAGTGAGTGGGAGCTCTGTAGCATTTCTCATATTATATGTAGATGACATACTTTTGATGGGAAATGATATAGAACTTTTGGACAGCATTAAGGCCTACTTGAATAAGTGTTTTTCAATGAAGGACCTTGCAGAAGCTGCTTACATATTAGGCATCAAGATCTATAGGGATAGATCGAGACGCCTCATAGGTCTTTCACAAAGCACATACCTTGATAAGATATTGAAGAAGTTCAATATGGATCAGTCCAAGAAAGGGTTCTTGCCTGTATTACAAGGTGTGAGATTGAGCTCGGCTCAATGCCCGACGACGGCAGAAGATAAAGAAGAGATGAGTGTCATCCCCTATGCCTCAGCCATAGGATCTGTTATGTATGCCACGCTGTGTACCAGATCTGATGTAAACCTTGCCGTAAGTTTGGTAGGTAGGTACCAAAGTAATCCCGGCAAGGAACACTGGACAGCGGTCAAGAATATCCTGAAGTACCTGAAAAGGACAAAGGACATGTTACTCCTTTATGGAGGTGACGAAGAGCTCGTCGTAAAGTGTTACGTCGATGCTAGCTTCGACACAGATCTGGATGACTCTAAGTCACAAACCGGATACGTGTATATGTTGAATCGTGGAGCAGTAAGCTGGTGCAGTTGCAAGCAGAGCGTCGTGGCGGGATCTACATGTGAAGCGGAGTACATGGCAGCCTCGGAGGAAGCACATGAAGCAATATGGATGAAGGAGTTCATCACCGACCTAGGAGTCATACCCAATGCGTCGGGGCCAATCACTCTCTTCTGTGACAACACTGGAGCTATTGCCCTTGCCAAGGAGCCCAGGTTTCACAAGAAGACCAGGCACATCAAGTGTCGTTTCAACTCCATCCGTTAAAATGTTCAAGATGGAGACATTGATATTTGCAAAGTACATACGGATCTGAATGTCGTAGATCCGTTGACTAAACCTCTTCCGCGAGCAAAACATGATCAACACCAGAACTCTATGGGTGTTCGATTCATCACAATGTAACTAGATTATTGACTCTAGTGCAAGTGGGAGACTGTTGGAAATATGCCCTAGAGGCAATAATAAAAGGATTATTATTATATTTCCTTGTTCATGATAATTATCTTTTATTCATGCTATAACTGTGTTATCTGGAAATCGTGATACACGTGTGAATACATAGACCACAACATGTCCCTAGTGAGCCTCTAGTTGACTAGATCGTTGATCAACAGATAGTCATGGTTTCCTGACTATGGACATTGGATGTCAATGATAATGGGATCACATCATTAGGAGAATGATGTGATGGACAAGACCCAATCCTAAGCATAGCACAAGATCGTGTAGTTCGTTTGCTAGAGCTTTTCCAATGTCAAGTATCTTTTCCTTAGACCATGAGATCGTGTAAATCCCAGATACAGTAGGAGTGCTTTAGGTATACCAAACGTCACAACGTAACTGGGTGACTATAAAGGTATACTACGGGTATCTCCAAAAGTGTCTGTTGGGTTGACACGGATTTGTCACTCCGTATGACGGAGAGGTATCACTGGGCCTACTCGGTAATGCATCATCATAATGAGATCAAAGTGACCAAGTGTCTAGTCACGGGATCATGCATTACGGTATGAGTAAAGTGACTTGCTGGTAACGAGATTGAACGAGGTATTGGGATACCGACGATCGAATCTCGGTCAAGTAACATACCGATTGACAAA
>NC_057813.1:551381284-551386634 GCF_018294505.1 Triticum aestivum | reverse complement strand
ACCAGTAGAATCTCCGGTGGACCACATCAGAGATCTCCCGGACGGCATCCTTGAGGAGATCATCTCGCTTCTCCCCACCAAGGATTGCTGCCGCACACAAGTCCTCTCAACTCGGTGGTGCCCTCTATGGTGCACCGCGCCCCTCAATCTCGACTGTCATCAGATATCTGTCCTTCCTGAATTTGATCTCCTCAGAGCCATCGTCTCCTCTCACCAGCAGGGCCCCATTCAATGCCTCTGCATCTTGACACACTACTTGATGTCCATACCCGGCATGGTGGACGCTTGGCTGACATCCCCTGAATTCAGAAAACTCCAGCAGTTTGAGTTGTACCATTACCACAAAAGTTTCATACCACGAACACACCAAGAATTCGTGCCCACACCATTGTTGTCCATCTCGCGGTTTTCCTCCTCTCTCCACACCGCCACCTTCGCCCGGTGCCATCTACCAGACAATCTGGTACAAATGCTTCGACTCCCACTGCTAAAAAAAACTTTTGCTTGTGGTGGTTTATCTGTCAGAGGCCTCACTGCACAGCATCATCCACTCTAGTTGCCCAGCCCTGGAGCGCTTGCTGATTGTTTCGGGAATAGAAATCCGTATTAGTTGTCTCCAAATAAAGTTGCCTCACCTTAAAAGCATTGGAATTTGTTTTGAAGGACATCAGCTCATCATCGAAGATGCCCCTTCACTTCAAAAGTTGCTCCTTGATAATTGTTAAAGATCCTCACAAATAACTGTCGTCTTTGTGCCCAAACTGGAGACCTTGGGTGTAATTCGACCCGTTTAATGATCACAAGGAGTTGGTGTTTGGCTCCTCACTTTTTCAAGTACCGTATATTATCATCTACACATTTGTAATCATAAGCTGCATTTTTCATCTGTGTGCATAAGTTTTATATCATCTTGGAGTATACTTTGGGTACTAATATTATGTTATATGCTTAATGTAGAGTTCGTCCATTGGTAGCCTATCAATGATGATGGATTCTGTCAAGATCATATATATCAGAATGTTTAGATTTGATCTGAACATAATTATTGACTTGCTGCGATGCTTTGGATCTCTGGAGAATTTATATATAGAGGTGATGATTTCATGCACATTGAAAGCCCGTATATATTGTACTAGAATTAACTGTTCAGCTGTCGTTCTTTCGACATACTCTTTTTTCAGACCTTAACTGTTTTCAATCTTCATGTCTACTTAGGCACAACCACACGGAGCAAAACATATAAGCAATCGGTGGCGTAATAAGCACCAGGATTTTCTCAGTTCTCATGATATTCATTTGAGGACAATAACGATGGAAGGATATGCATCCAACCAGGCAAACAAAAGCTTTGTCACATTCTTCATGTTGAATGCGAGGTTACTATTGGCCATGAGGCTTAATTTTTACCGCAAGAGATTTCTCACTGACGGACACGTTGAAGAGAAAAAAAAGAAGTTTCAGGTGGACAAATGGGCTTCTAAACATGCTCGGCTTCTATTTACAACAAGTTGTAGTCATCCTGAAATAATTTTTTTTGCACAGGATGTTGATTTTATGGATCAGACCGATCCATTTGTTTGTGACTGCAAAAAAGAGTGGTTGGGCTAGATGTTACTTCCATGTTCTGTCTGGGTTTTGTCTAAAAATTTGATGAACAATTAATCCTTGGGCTTTTTGTACCATTTGTATGCTTGAGTTGCATGTTGTTGCCCTCGTACTCCCCTCCACCTACCACTATAGTGCCGCATCTTCCACGGCTGCTGTTCTTTCCCGTCCGAGGCCTCGCCGTCGTTCTCCACCTTGGTTCGCTCATTGTGCCCGCCGCCGTCTAGCGTTGTCAACATGGTCAACGACCAAGAGGAATCAGGAGATGACTGTACATGGAGAGGCTGACAGTAGGGACCCACAAGGGTCATTGCATTTGGCAAGCAGGTGCCTCGTTATTACAAGCCAAAAAAACACTTCCTCCTAATTGTTTGACAACTAGGTCCCATGCCATTGTCAATGTAGTCAATAAACGAGAAAATTACACAACAAGCGGATAACACCAGGGACCCAGCAGCTCGCCCAGTTGTTTTTTAGTTTCAGAGACGGGGCTCAACTGCGCATTGTGCGGGGGCTGTGGCCCGTCTAGCCCATGCTTATGCTTTTATTTAAGCACGTGATGAGCCCAGTTGATATATTTTTTTCTTTCTGAAAATGGCTAGCCCAGTTCTTTTTTTTGGAGAATACCAAAACCGAGGCCTACTTGCTTTTCTCAGCCCTGCTGGGCTGCAAATCCTTCAAGACGAGGAGGGATGTAAGTAGTAAGAAATGGCTTCCCTAGAAAATGGGCTATAAGTTGTAAGAAATGGGTTGTAAATTTTTAAACCAAAGCCAACCGGCAATTGCATTAAAATATCATTTTTTCAGGATTTCTCTACCCTCTACTCTTATAAAAACCAAAGCCAACTGGCAATTACATTAAAATATCATCTTTTCTCCCATAAGATAAACTACTCATACAAATGCATCTTCATGTTCCGTGCAACGAACGGGCATCTTGCTAGTTAAGATTCTAAATTTCATTCATTTTTTAGGAGAATTGTTTTTTGAATTTTATTTTGATATAAGTTTTAAAAAATTATTTTTAACGTGACTCAAAATTTCGTGATTAAAAGAGTTTGAACCCCACTGAAATATGCAAAATTTTGTTGAAATTTTAGCAGTGCCCAGAATATATGGTCTGTAATGCTAATAAAAAGAATATGGGCTTCAAATATCCTTAAAAATTAGCAAATGGGTTGTAAATTATTGAAAATAATGGCTAATGGGTTGTATGCTATTTTCCACAGATTTGGAGGCTGACTTCTGGGTCTACTAGGTTGACGATGACGTTGTCCTAAAAAACTTTTGACGCGTACGCAAGGCTTTGTCAACTTAGTCAACATAGAGCAGTGACTGTTGGATGTCCATCCAACGGCCTCCGTGCTTCTTCAATCTCTGATCTTCCTGATCCAGCCACCCAAACTAGCGTCGGCGGGACTGCCTGCTCCCTCATCTCGTGGTTGGTTGTGCTGCCGCCAGGCCATCCCTCTAACCACCCACACATCCTGTTATTTTCCGATGACGTCAGCCTCACCCCGCAGCCGACCAGTCAGTGCTTGTACTCCCCTCAGCGTGGGCATCCACTGCGGTGGCTTCGCCGGCTCCGGGTGATGCCCTTCCTGGGCCTCGCCCTCGTCCACCGCGTTTGTGCTCTCGGCGCGGCGAGGTCAACATGGTCAACAAACAACAGCCATCGGAAGAGGCTGACAGTAGGGGCCCACACCAAGAAATGCCTCCTTATTACGCGCAAAATAATGATTCCTCCACCTGATAGTTGGGACCCACCAGAAGGGCCTCTGTATTTCGCAAAAAAAATGTTCCCCCCGCTGTCAGCTCGGATCCACCGGAAGTGCCTCCTTATTACACACAAAAAAATGAATACCCCCCTGCTAGCTGGGACCCACCTCTGTGGGAGGCTGACTTGTGGGCCTACTAAGTTGACGGGGATGGAGGGCTTTGTCAACTTAGTCAATATGAATGATTCTAGCTCCAGTGATCGTACGATGTCCATCCAATGGCCATAGTGCTTCTTCAACCTCTGGTCTTCTTGCTCCAGCTGCCCAAACCAGCGCCGGTTGTGCCGTGTGCTCCTGCCTCCCATGGCCGGCTGGGATGCCGCGGAGGCCTCACCGCCCCTACTACTCCCACCGCTGGCCAGGCCATCCCTCTACTCACCCACATCCCCTGTTATTCTACGGTGACGGCAGCCTCACACCGTAGCCGAACCAGTGAACCCTCATACTCCTCTACGTGTGGGCATCCACTACCGCATCTTCCTTGGCTCCACGTCGTCCCCTTCCTAGGCCTCGTCGTTGTCCCCTTCCTAGGCCTCACCGTCGTCCCCTTCGTAGGCCTCGTCATCGTCCACCGCCTTGGTGCTCTCGGTGTGGCATGGTCAATGCGGTCAAGAAACGACTTCCATCGGAAGAGTACTATACGTTGATAGGCTGACAGCTGGGTCCATGGTAGCCGCAAGGAATTGGCTCCTTATTACTCACAAAATAATTATTCCTCCACCTGACAACAGGGACCCCCTAGACGGGCCTTTGTATTTCACGAAAAAATGTTTCCCCCTTGACTGCTGGGACCCACCAGCTACATCTTCGCACGCAAGGAAGTGCGTCCGGGCAAAAAAAAAAAGATTCACCCCCCTGACTGCTATGACCCACTAGCTACATCTTCGCACGCAAGGAAGTGCCTGACAGTCGGGACCCACCTTGTCGAAGCGTACGTAGTGTTGTCATTCTGGTCGCAAACGTGTACGTACATACTGGTCAATGTAGAGGCGCGCACGTGTCATAGTAGAGGCGCGCACGTGTCGTAGTAGAGGCGCGCACGTGTCGTAGTAAAGGCGCACATGTAGCATGTACATGTACATACAGCGGCCAGGGTGCAAGAAAGAAAATACAGCCACAGACGTACATACGGGTGGGGTCTCGAACGCCTACTCGCGCATACGTACAGCCAGGGCTCGTGTACATGGCTGGGTCGGAATAGAGAAACTGCATCGTCGTCGTGTTCATGGGGAGCCAACCGGCTTGGTCGGAACGGAATGCGTCGTCGGGTTCATCGGGAGGGCTTGGACGGAACAGCCGGTGGAAATGAGGCCTGGCGTACCACAGAACGGAAGAAACGGCCTTGTGTTCGACCAGCCACGGTCTAAACAGGATCCTGTTCATCGGGAGGGGTCTGGTGTACCGCAAAACGGAGGAAACAGACTTCTGTTGGACCTCCTACGATCGAAATGGGGTCCTGTTGATCGGGAGGGGTGTGGCGTACCGCAAAACAGAGGAAACGGACTTGTGTTGGAGCGCTACGGTCGAAACGGGGATCCTGATCATTGGGAGGGGTGTGGTGTACCGCAAAATGGGACTCCACGAGATACTGTTCATCTCCACCGTCGACCTCCTCCAGCCTCCACGGGCTAATGTTCATCCACCGTCAACCTCCTCCAGCCTCCACCTGCGACTGTTCATCCACGGGCTCATGTTCATCCATCCTTCACCGCACGCTACTCCACCGGCTACTGTTCAACCAACCCTCTCCATGGGCTCTTGTTCAACCACCCCTCCACGGGCTACTGTTCAACCAGCCCTCCACCGGCTACTGTTGAACCAGCCCTCCACCGGCTACTATTCAACCAGCCCTCCACCGGCTATTGTTCATCCAGCCCTCCACGGGGTCGTCCTGTTCATCCATCCCTCCACGGGGTCCTGTTCATCCAGCCCCAACCGGCTCGATCGGGGTCCTGTTCATCCAGAGG
>NC_057813.1:551370902-551380909 GCF_018294505.1 Triticum aestivum | reverse complement strand
TCATTGTTCATCCAGAGGCAGCATCGATCGGCTTCAGTTAGCAGTAGTAGCGAAGGAATCGCTCGATCGCTCAGGTTCAGTAGCGCGTAGCCTCTAGTGCAATCGCTCGGGTTTAGTTAGAGCCCAACGCCTCGCACCCACATGCGTACGGTACAAGAGAAACGCGCATCGCTCTTCCCTCGACCACCCACCGTAACTGGGAACTCCCCGATATTTTCCTCGCCCTCGCTTCTACCATGGTTTTTTCTGTCATGGACGGCCCAAAGAATGTCACGCGGCTGCGTCTCCGACCTGCCCAGGATGAAAAGCCCATTTTCTGTCATGATTTTTTGTCATAGAAGTAGGATCCCACCACATCTATGATGATACCGGGTTTTGTCACAATTATCATCATAGAAGTGTCATAAGTATGACAGAAAAAAATTCGTTCGGCCCAAAATGTCACGGATGTGTCTTTTTTTTGTAGTGTGTACCCAATTATTTCCTTAGGGTATCCTATGAAAACGCACTTCTCCGATTTCAGTTCAAGCTTATCAGGTTGAAGCCTTTTGACATAAGTGTGGCAACCCCAAACTTTAAGAAACGACAACTTAGGTTTCTTGCCAAACCACAGTTCATACGATGTCATCTCAATGGATTTAGACGGTGCCCTATTTAACGTGAATGCAGTTGTCTCTAATGCATATCCCCAAAATGATAGTGGTAAATCAGTAAGAGACATCATAGATCGCATCATATATAATAAAGTATGGTTACAATGTTTGGACACACCATTACACTGTGGTGTTCCAGGTGGCGTGAGTTGTGAAACAATTCCACATTGTTTTAAATGAAGGACAAACTCATAACTCAAATATTCGCCTCCGTGATCAGATCACAGAAACTTTATTGTCTGTTTACAATGATTCTCCACTTCACTCTGCAATTCATTGAACTTTTCAGATGTTTTAGACTTGTGTTTCATTAAGTAGATATACCCATATCTTCTTAAATCATCTGTGAATGTCAGAAAATAATGATACCCGCCGTGTGCCTCAATACTCATCGGACCGCATACATCGGTATGTATTATTTCCAATAAGTCATTAGCTCTCTCCATTGTTCTGGAGAACGGAGTTTTAGCCATCTTGCCCATGAGGCATGGTTCGCAAGTACCAAATGATTCATAATCAAGTGATTCCAAAAGTCCATATGTATGGAGTTTCTTCATGCGCTTTACACCAATATGACCTAAACGGCAGCGCCACAAATATGTTGCACTATCATTATCAACTTTGCATCTTTTGGCATCAATACTATGAATATGTGTATCACTATGATCGTGATTCAACAAGAATATACCACTCTTCAAGGGTGCATGACCATAAAAGATATTACTCATATAAATAGAACAACCATTATTCTCTGATTTAAATGAATGACCGTCTCACACTAAACAACATCCATATATAATGTTCATGATCAATGTTGGCACCAAATAACAATTATTCAGGTCTAAAATTAATCCCGAAGGTAGATGTAGAGGTAGCGGGCCGACGGCGATCACATCGACCTTGGAACCATTCCCGACGCGCATCGTCACCTCGTCCTTAGCCAATCTTCATTTAATCTGTAGCTCCGGTTTTGAGTTACAAATATGAGCAACTGAACCAATATCAAATACCCAGGCGCTACTACAAGCATTAGTAAGGTACACATCAATAACATGTATATCAAATATACCTTTGTTCACTTTGACATCCTTCTTATCAGCCAAGTATTTGGGGCAGTTCCGCTTCCAGTGACTAGTCCCTTTGCAGTAGAAGCACTCAGTTTCAGGCTTGGGTTCAACTATGGGCTTCTTCCCGGGAGTGGCAACTTGCTTGCAATTCTTCTTGAAGTTCCCTTTTATTCCTTGCCCTTTTTCTTGAAACTACTGGTCTTGTTAACCATCAACACTTGATGCTCCTTCTTGATTTCTACCTCCGCAGCCTTAAGCATTGTGAAGAGCTCGGAAATTGCTTTGTTCATCCCTTACATATTATAGTTGATCACGAAGCCTTTGTAGCTTGGTGGCAGTGATTGAAGAACTCTGTCAATGACACAATCAACTAGAAGATCAACTCCCAGCCGAGTCAAGTGATTATAATACCCAGACATTTTGAGTATGTGTTCACTGACAGAACTGTTCCCCTCCATCTTGCAGCTATAGAACTGGTTAGAGACTTCATATCTCTCAACCCGGGAATTTGCTTGAAATATTTACTTCAACTCTTGGAACATCTCATATGCTCCATGACGTTCGAAACATCTTTGAAGTCCCGGTTCTAAGCCGTAAAGCATGGCATGCTGAACTATAGAGTAGTCATTAGACCGCGTTTGTCACGTCTAGATTAGGGGAGGGGGCTTGTCACCTAGCGGTGCATCAAGGACATAATTCTTCCGTGCAGCAATGAGGATAATCCTCAAGTTACAGATCCAGTCTGTGTAGTTGCTACCCTCATCTTTCAACTTAGCTTTCTCTAGAAACGCATTAAAATTCAGGGGAACAGTAGCTCGGACCATCGATCTACAACATAGATATGCAAAACTATAAGACTGAGTTCATGATAAATTAAGTTCAGTTAATCAAATTACTTAAGAACTCCCACTTAAATATACATCCCTCAAGTCATCTAAGTGATACGTGATCCAAATCAACTAACTCATGCCGGATCATCTCGTGAGATGGGGTAGTCATCAATGGTGAACATCTCTATGTTGATCATATCTACTATATGATTCATGTTCGACCTTTTGGTCTCAAGTGTTCCGAGGCCATGTATGTACATGCTAGGCTCGTCAAGTTTAACCCAAGTATTCTGCATGTGTAAAATTGTCTTACACCTGTTGTATGTGAATGTAGAGTCTATCACACCTGATCAGCACGTGGTGTCTCAAAATGACGAACTGTAGCAACGATGCATACTCAGGGAGAACACTTTTACCTTGAAATTTACTGAAGGGATCATCTTATAATGCTACCGTCGTTCTAAGCAAAATAAGATGCATATAAGATAAACATCACATGTGATCAAAATATGTGACATGATATGGCCATCATCATCTTGTGCTTTTGATCTCCATCTCCAAAGCGTCGTCATGATCTCCATCGTCACCGGCTTGACACCTTTATCTCCACCGTTGCCTCATGGTCGTCTCGCCAACTATTTCTTCAACAACTATTGCTAACTCATAGCGATAAAGTAAAGCAATTACATGATGTTTGCATTTCATACAATAAAGAGACAACCATAAGGCTCCTGGTGGTTGCCTGATATCTTACAAAACATGACCATCTCATACGATAACGTATATCACATCATGTCTTGACCATATCACATCACAACATACCCTGCAAAAACAAGTTAGACGTCCTGTACTTTGTTGTTGCAAGTTTTGCGTGCCTGCCATGGGTTTCTAGCAAGAACCATTCTTACCTACGGCAAAACCACAATAGTGATTCGTCAAGTTTGCTGTTTTAACCTTCTTCAAGGACCGGCCGTAGTCAAATTAGATTCAACTAAAGTAGGAGAAACAGACACCCGCCATCCACCTTTATGCAAAACTAGTTGCCTGTCAGTTAGTGGAACCGGTCTCATGTGCGTGGACATGTAAGGTTGGTTCGGGCCGCTTCATCCAACAATACCGCTGAATCAAAATAAGACATTGGTGGTAATTAGTATGACTATCACCTCCCACAACTCTCCGTGTTCTACTCATGCATATCATCTACGCATAGACCTGGCTCATGATGCCACTGTTGGGAAACATTGCATGGAAAACAAAAAAAAATCTACGCACACGCAATGATATATCCATGGAGAAGCATAGAAAACAAGGGGGAGAGTGTATCTACGTACCCTCATAGACCGTAAGCGGAAGCGTTTAACAACGCGGTTTATGTAGTCGAACTTCTTCGTGCTCCAACCGATCAAGTACCAAACGTACAATAACTTCGTGTTCTGCACACGTTTAGCTCAGTGACATCCTCCGTCTTCTTGATCCAGCAAGACGGCAAGGTGATGGTGATGGTGAAGTTATCTCCGCAGGGCTTCGCCTAAGCACTACGAAAATATCACCGGGGGTGTAAATGGTGTAGGGGGCGTCGCACACGGCTATGCAATTGTCTATGGTGTGCTAGGCGCCCCTCCTCATATATATATAGGTGGCAGGGAGAGGGGAGTGGCCAAGGGGCACCCCAAGTAGGTCTGAATCCTACTTGGGCTCCTGCCCTTGGCCGCCCCCCTGCCATGTTTGTTGGAGGGGGAAAGGAAAGGGGGGAGAGGAAGGAAGGGGGAGGCTGAGTCCCCCCCCCCTTTCCTTTCCCCACTAGGGCGTCTGCCATGGGGGTGCATCAGCCCCTTATGGGCTGGTGTGCTCCCCTCTTATGGCCCAATAGGCCCACTAACCTCAACGGGGTGTCCGGTACCCCCTCAAGTACTCCGATAATCACCTGGTACACTCTGAAACACTACCGGCGTCCGAATATCATCGTCCTATATATCAATCTTTACCTATCGACCATTTTGAGACTCCTCGTCATGTTCGTGATAACATCAGGCACTCCGAACAAAATTCGTTCACCAAATCATATAACTCATATAACACTATATCGTCAATGAACGTTAAGCGTGCGTACACTACGGGTTCGAGACTATGTAGACATGACCGAGACACCTCTCCGGTCAATAACCAATAGCGGAACCTGGATGCCCATATTGGTTCCTACATATTCTATGAAGACCTTTATCGGTTGAACTGTTATGACAACATATGTAATTCCCTTTGTCCATTGGTATGTTACTTGCCCGAGATTCGATCGTCGGTATCTCTATACCTAGTTCAATATTGTTACCGACAAGTCTCTTTACTCGTTCCGTAATACATCACCTCGTGACCAACTCCTTAGTCATTTTCCTGCAAGCTTATGATGTGTATTACCGAGAGGGCCTAGAGATACCTCTCCGATACTCGGAGTGACAAATCCTAATCTCGATCTATGCCAACTCAACAAACACCTTTGGACATACTTGTAGGGCAACTTAATGATCACCCAGTTATGTTGTGACATTTGATAGGATACATGGTATTCCTACGGTATCTGGGAGTTGCATAATCTCATAGTCAAAGGAATATGTATTTGACATGAAGAAAGTAATAGCAATAAAACTGAACTGTCATTATGATAAGCTAACGGATGGGTATTGTCCATCACATCATTCTCCTAATGATGTGATCCCATTATAAAATGACAACTCATGTCCATGGTTCGGAAACCTTAACCATATTTGATCAACGAGCTAGTCTAGTAGAGGCTTACTAGGGACACGGTGTTTGTTTATGTATTCACACATGTATTTAAGTTTTTGATAACCCACAAGTATAGGGGATCGCAACAGTTTTCGAGGGTAGAGTATTCAACCCAAATTTATTGATTCGACACAAGGGGAGCCAAAGAATATTCTCAAGTATTAGCAGTTGAGTTTTCAATTCAACCACACCTGGATAACTTAATATTTGCAGCAAAGTATTTAGTAGCAAAGTAGTATGGAAGTAACGGTAACACTGGCAAAAGTAACAGTAGCAGTTTTGTAGTAATTGTAACAGTGGCAACGATAAAGTAACTAAGCAAAGATCAACATGTGAAAAGCTCGTAGGCATTGGATCAGTGATGGATAATTATGTCGGATGTGATTCCTCATGTAATAGTTATAGCATAGGGTGACATAGAACTAGCTCCAGTTCATCAATGTAATGTAGGCATGTATTCCGAATATAGTCATACGTGCTTATGGAAAAGAACTTGCATAACATCTTTTGTCCTACCCTCCCGTGGCAGCGGGGTCCTATTGGAAACTAAGGGATATTAAGGCCTCCTTTTAATAGAGTACCGGACCAAAGCATTAACACTTAGTGAATACATGAACTCCTCAAACTACGGTAATCACCGGTAAGTATCCCGATTATTGTCACTTCGGGGTTAACGGATCATAACACATAATGGTGACTATAGACTTGCAAGATAGGATCAAGAACTCACATATATTCATAAAAACATAATAGGTTCAGATCTGAAATCATGGCACTCAGGCCCTAGTGACAAGCATTAAGCATAACAAAGTCATAGCAACATCAATCTCGGAACATAGTGGATACTAGGGATCAAACCCTAACAAAACTAACTCGATTACATGGTAAATCTCATCCAACCCATCACCGTCCAGCAAGCCTACGATGGAATTACTCATGCACGGCGGTGAGCATCATGAAATTGGTGATGGAGGATGGTTGATGATGATGACGGCGACGGATTCCCCTCTCCGGAGCCCCGAACGAACTCCAGATCAGCCCTCCCGAGAGAGTTTAGGGCTTGGCGGCGGCTTCGTATCGTAAAACACAATGAATCCTTCTCTCTCGGTTTTTTCTCCCCGAACATGGATATATGGAGTGTGAGTTGAGGTCGGTGGAGCTCTAGGGGGCCCACGAGGCAGTGGGCGCGCCCTAGGGGGGGCGCCCCCCGCCCTCGTGGACAGGGTGTGGGCCCCTGGCCTTGATTCTTTCGCCAGTATTTTTTATTAATTCCAAAAATAACTTCTGTGGAGTTCCAGCTCATTCCGAGAACTTTTATTTCTGCACAAAAATAACACCATGGCAGTTCTGCTGAAAACAGCGTCAGTCCGGGTTAGTTTCATTCAAATCATGCAAGTTAGAGTCCAAAACAAGGGCAAAAGTGTTTGGAAAAGTAGATACGATGGAGACGTATCAGTTTCTGATCAATACAATTATATCATGAATAATAGACCTTTATCATGAATAAGGAAATATAAAATAACAACTTTATTATTACCTCTAAGGCATATTTCCTTCACATTTATCTTTTCGATAATGTCCCACAATTCCTTTGTAGATTCACACTAACGATAACGAAGAAATTGAGCACGAGAGAGATGGCCACCAATTTCTTCTTTGGCTTGTGCATTCAGTTGAATGAGTCTCTTCTCTCGGTCGTTGGGGACTTGGGGCAATTCAAGCGTGACTCCATTCTACACCACATTCCACATATCATCATCAATTGCTTAGAGACAGATCTTCATCTTCTCCTTCCAGAAGGAGTTGTCCATCCCATCGAATATGGGAATCTTGAGGTGCGACTTGTAGCTCATTGTAGACATACTTAAACTCCAAGATTGTTAGACCAAAATGAGCAGATTCAAGGAGTACCTTGCTCTGATACCAACTATGGGAATGAAGTATGTCTACCAAAGGGGGGTGAATGGGAGTTTCAAATTTTCTTCGGAAATCTCAAAACTCTCATAACCCAGAAGTGGAGTGAATGAACATACAGAACAGTGAGCGAATATAAACTACTGAGTGGAAACTGATAGAAGCACCAAAGCAAATCACATGACTGAGATAATATGAATGAAAGAGGGGGGATGGATGAAACCAGTGATGCTCGATGGCGACATGGTATTTGTTTGACTAGTTCGTCCTTCTGCACAAGGACTATGTCTGGTTGGAGGGGTTGTGACTTAACACGGAAGATAAAATATTTTCACCCTATTCTTCTCGACAATTGGTTCGTCAACCAATGTCGGTCACTCGTGGTAGACACTTGATGTGATCTTTGAACCTTTACAGACTTCTTCGAGAATCACAATCACTCTTGGTCTCTGAAGAAATTGACACCTAACCGTCTAGAGGGTTTGCAACTCTCAAGAGTAATAGGCGAAGCGTACTGGACTTAGCTTCGAGTGATGTTGAACCACTATCTAATTTTTCGGATCTAGGGATTTTTTCTTGGTGGATTTTAAACTCAAATCACTCAGAGAGGGGGTTGCTCAACAATCTTCTCAGAATTAAATGGAGCAGCCACCGGACAACGCTGGCGTGGGGTGGCTATTTATAGCTGCAGCCTTCCGTGGTGGGAAATGATCATTTTGGACACGTGGTCCAACCAATGGCCGACCGACACGTTCTCAATGATCGGATTTCAAAGAGCAACGGTAACATTACTTGAGGAACAAATAATGCTAAATCCTCGGTCTAAGACAAATCTCTCGCAGCAAAAAAGATCTCAGTCTCTTGCTAGCAAGTATTTGCTCATAACACAAAGAGGTTTCTCTCACAACTTTCATAGGATTTGGGTTTAGCATCAGAGAATCAAAGTTCCGAATGCTACACCCCTCTTAATAGTATGGTGGTCCTATGACTCAATAAAGAGAAGAAGAAGAACGAAATGAATGCTACGTCTTCACTTTGTCTTCAATCTCCTCGGTCACAGTCACTTCCTTCGGACGAGTACCGAACCAATTGCTTTTCGTCAGCAATTTTTGAGGGGTCACTCTTGTTATCATTATCCTCAGTGATAACCTTCACTGTAGCGCACGGAGATTACCTTCATCGTTTGCATCAAACTCCTCATGACTTCAGGGACCTGTTACTCTGTGTGCACTAGCAAACACATAAGTCCTCTAATCGTAAGGGGCCAATCATTGTACCAACATATATGTTCAGATACATTATGCTATTTAATACCCCTCTAATCGTAAGCATGAATATTATTTGTGAGTAGTTACTTTTGTTCTTGAGGTCACGGGAGAAGTCACATTGCAAGTAATCATGTGAATTTGATATGTCTTTGATATTTTGATGATATGTATGTTGTGATTTCCTTAGTGGTGTCATATGGACGTCGACTACATGGCACTTCACCATCTTTGGGCCTAAGGGAATGCAATGTGGAGTAGTTATTAGATGATGGGTTGGTAGAGTGACAGAAGCTTAACCCTAGTTTATGCACTACTCCCTCCATCCCAAAATAAGTGACTCAAAACTTACTCAACTTTGTACTAACATTAATACAAAGTTGAGTCATTTTTGAGTCACTTATTTTGGGACGGAGGGAGTACTTTGTAAGGGACTGATTTGGATCCATATGTTTAATGCTATGGTTAGATTTTGTCTTAATACTTTTCTCATAGTTGCGGATGCTTGCGAGGGGGTTAATCATAAGTGGAAGGTTTTTTCAAGTAAGAATAGCACCCAAGCACCGGTCACCCACATATCAAATTATCAAAGTAGCGAACGTGAATCAAACCAACATGATGAAAGTGACTAGACGAAATTGCCGTGTGCCCTCAAGAACGTTTGCTTATTATAATAGATCATTTTGGCATGTCCTTTGCTACAAAAAGGAGGGCTACCTTGCTACACTTTATTTACTGTTACCATTATTTGTCTGTTACAAATTATCTTGCGATCAAACTACCTGTTACTGACAGTTTCAGTGTTTGCAGAAATTACCTTGCTGCAAACCACTTGTCATTTCCTTCTGCTCCTCGTTGGGTGCGCAGCCCCCCTCTGGTCCGAATTGGACAAGGGGTGCAGCCCCCTTTTCCTTCCTCCTCTCCCCCTCTTTCCTTCTCTCCTACTCCAACAAGGAAGGGGGAGTCCTACTCCTGGTGGGAGGAAGACTCCTCCTGGCGCGCCCCTCCTGGCCGGCCGCACCTCCCCCCCTCCCTCCTTTATATACGGGGGCAGGGGCACCCCATAGACACACAAGTTGATCTACGTGATCGTTCCTTAGCCGTGTGCGGTGCCCCCATCCACCATATTCCACCTCGATCATATCGTCGCGGAGTTTAGGCGAAGCCCTGCACCGGTAGAACATCATCATCGTTACCACGCCGTCGTGCTGACGGAACTCATCCCCGACACTTTGCTGGATCGGAGTCCGAGGATCGTCATCGAGCTGAACGTGTGCTGAACTCGGAGGTGTCGTACGTTCGGTACTTGGATCGGTCGGATCATGAAGATGTACGACTACATCAACCGCGTTGTCATAACGCAGCAACAACAACAACAACAACAACAACAACAACAACAACAACAACAACAACAACAACAACAACAACAACAACAACAACAACAACAACAACAACAACAACAGCAACAACAGCAACAACAACAACAACAGCAGCAAT
>NC_057813.1:551265685-551268222 GCF_018294505.1 Triticum aestivum | reverse complement strand
AGCAACAGCAACAGCAACAGCAACAGCAACAACACGAACACCAACACCAACACCAACACCAACACCAACACCAACACCAACACCAACAACAACAACAACAACACCAACAACACCACCACCACCACCACCAACAACAACAACAACAACAATAGCTAGCACAAAGTAAAGGTAAGAGATAACCACAAGTGGAGCCAGTGGAGACGAGGATGTGTTACCGAAGTTCCTTACCTTTGAGGGGAAGTACGTCTCCATTCGAGCGGTGTGGAGGCATAATGCTCCCCAAGAAGCCACTAGGGACATCATATTCTCCTCACGCACTCACACAATGCGAGATGTCGTGATTCCAATAGTGGTGCCCTTGAAGGCGGCAACCGGACCTTTACAAACAAGGTTGAGGCTCTCTCCACTACTGAATTGGAGGCTCCCAACACCACCACGGAGCTTCACCTTAATGGAATGTGGCTTCGAGGTGACCTCTTCCTTCTAGCATTCCCAAACACCCAAGAGTAACAAATTCCACACAATAAAGTATGGGGGAATCAAATTTCCTTTGGTGGAAGTGTAGATCTAGGTCTCCTCCTTCAATCTCTAGCAAATCAACAAGTTTGAGTGGCTAGAAAGAGAGATTGGGAAAGAAATCTTGGACGGCACTAATGGAGGAGAAAGAGAGAGTCAAGAGGTAAAGTGGTAGGTGGAAGAACCACCATTTATATAGGAATCCCCAATTTCCAAGTGTTACAGCAGTTTTTACACTGCAGCGGTACAACCGCTTATGACCCCAGTGCAATCGGGATTCATGGCTATGCTGCAGAAACCCTAGCAAGCGGTACAACCGGTGGTATGAGTGGTAGTACCAATTACATAGAGTAACAGGATCAACCGCTCTACTACCGCCCAACTACTACCTTGAATAGAAGGGAATCACCCCTATAGCGGTAGTCAAGCTCTAGTTGCACTGGAACTACCGCCCGGTCCGAGTCAAGGAGGAGGCTAAGTCCAGAGTGGTAGAACCGCTCCAGTCACCGATAGTACCGATTAGCAGAGGCTAACCAGGACAACCAAGCCACCACCGCCCAAGGACAACCCCATCATAGAAGCTTGTCCGGTGGTTGGGCGGTACCGGGCCAGTACAACCGCCCGTGAAGTTGTCCAAGACTTTCCCAGAGCGAGGCGGTACAACCACCTGGGAGCAGTAGTACAATCACTGGGTATGACCCTAGGAGCAGCAACCCCAGGGCATCACCCCTGGGGCGGTGGTTGCGCTGGTTGAATTGGGCAGGCGGTACAACCACCCATACGAGCGATACAACCGCTTAGTGGGTAAAACCACTGCTTTGGAAGGAAATGAGGACCTCTCTCTCCTCGAACAGAAGATAACAATGGGTGGACAGGAATGTGTACGTGCATTGATTCACCCAATACCTTTCGATGTGGATTCTCTCTTAATAGTACGGGTTCCCTATGACCAAAGAAATAAGATTTGCCCCTAATTTTGAAGCATGCTCAAATTTACCCCTCCATCGTTAAGTCACTACTCAGAAATGCCCTTTCGTACAATGTTGTAGCATTTTCCATCCAATACTGTAGCACTTTCCGTTTGCTATAGTACACGTGGGCCTCTGACAGTCAAAGGCCTTTGACTGGACGAAAGGGCATTTCTGAGTAGTGACTTAACGGTAGAGGGGCAAATTTGCGCATGCTTTCAAATTAGGGGAAAATCTGAGTAGGTGGTTCGAGTTAGGGGCAGAAATGCAAATGGCCCATTTACATCTGTGCCCCTAACTTGAACCCACTACTCAGATTTGCCCCTAATTTTGAAGCATGCTCAAATTTTCCCCTCCGCCATTAAGTCACTACTCAGAAATGCCCTTCAGTACAATACTATAGCACTTTTTGTCCAATACTGTAGCACTTTCCGTCTGCTACAGTACACATGGGCCTTTGGCGGTCAAAGGCCTTTGACTGGACGGAAGGGCATTTCTGAGTAGTGACTTAACGGCAGAGGGGCAAATTTGAGCATGCTTTGAAATTAGGGGCAAATCTGAGTAGGTGGTTCGAGTTAGGGGCAGAAATGCAAACACGTAGAGAACACTGTCGTCGATCTTTTTCATCCAGAGGGAATGCCTAATCGTCTTACACCCAACATAGAGTAGCCGAAGAACTTGGCACACGATTATACCACAAGGAGAGTTGTCATCATCACCAAAACACAAAGGCGGGAAATTCCTTAACAATTGCAAAATGACTCCATATTACACTGAAAATGCCACTGCTTAGACCTGCGTCACACCAACAAAACACGCAAGGGTTCGCTCCCCTGCCAGCTCACAGCTCCTCTCCCCTTTCCCTCTAGTTTGATCCTCCCTGTAGCGCTAATGTTCCCTACTCTCTCAAGTGAGGCTACATGATCGTCGGTGGAACCCCATCTTCTCGGCTGCTCATCCTTCTCCTGGTCTCATGTAGCTGCTCCGCTATGGATCGACCAATGCTCCACTCCAAAGGTCGCCGCCCAAATCCGGTTGATGCCCCACTCCGGC